>NC_042995.1:14092199-14392199 GCF_901001165.1 Salmo trutta
GGGATGAGTTGAACCGCAGAGTGAAGGAAAAGCAGCCAACAAGTGCTCAGCATATGTGGGAACTCCTTTAAGACTGTTGGAAAAGCATTCCTCATGAAGCTGGTTGAGAGAATTCCAAGAGTGTGCAAAGCTGTCATCAAGGCAAAGGGTGGCTACTTTGAAGAATCTAAAATATACAATATATTTTGATTTGTTTAACACTTTTTTTGGTTACTACATGATTCCAAATGTGGTATTTCCTAGTTTTGATGTCTTCACTATTATTCTACTATGTAGAAAATAGTAAAAATAAAGAAAAACTCTTGAATGAGTAGGTGTGTCCAAACCTTTGACGGGTACTGTACATGAATTTGTACAATAAAAACTCTTGTTTTCATTTGGAGTAAAGGGTTTTTGTTGCAAAACATTTTGCAACAGACAAAACTTTTTGCAATGGAATCTGACTAATGAATACACCCCAGATCAGTCCTCCCCATTGATGTGAATGCATTGTAGACACAGAAATCGGAATGGGTTACCTTCAGTATAGTATCACCACACAGGACAACATGACTGACGATGCAAAGATGGCAGCACACAGACCTGTAAGGCATACTGTAGAGTCTCTAGTCCGTGAAGGATGAGAAGTATACAGCAACTAAGAAGATTAAAAGTGTTTTTACAAATTAAAGGAACCATGTCAATACTATTGAGACTCAGCCGTAGACTTTAGACTTAAACTAGTGGTTCCAAATCCTTGTTCCCTGGCCACAGTGAGAATGTATGGTGGATTTGGAGGATCCTGGGTTAAACCGGTATTTGTTTCTCGTGTTTTCCAGTTGACCTCTAGGAAGAAGAGGAGAGCCCCCCCGCCACAATCCTCCTGTGTTAACACCCACAACGGACCACCCCAGGACACTGAGATCAAGGGTCAGTCATTTTGAATCACTAGTTGACTTGTAATTTGAATGGACTCTGTGTTGTAATATTGAGTTAGATCGGGGATTGGCAACTTTGATGGGGTGGGGGTGGGCACAAAAAAACAGAACTTATCATGTGGGGCTGCAGTGGCTTGTGGGTCTGCATACCCAAATCATACAGTTGCCCATCCCTGAGTTAGAGGGTGGGCTCATGTCGAATCATGTACTGTTTATGGTGTCTCACCTGTCTGCTAGTGGTCAGTATGTTAGTGGGCTCTTTCTGTTGACTCCTATTCCCCTGTCTGATTGGTTGTCCTGCTTGACTGTTGTTCATCTGTAGGCTGTTAATTAGGGTTCCCTGTAGGAAGTACTTCTCAATCCTGGTACCTGAGCAGGATTGTAGACCACTGTTCTAAGCAGTGTCCCTTCTTCCTCCCCTGCAGACGGCGAGTGACAGCTGCGTCCTCCTTTCCTCTTCCTCTACGCTACTCCTTCTGTTCCGCTCTCCTCTTGTCCCCGTGGTGAACGATTCTTGTTCCTCTCCTCCATGTTGGTTTTTGGACTGTCATGTTTATCACTCGGTTGTCTTCTTGATAAGCTCTCATTTTATTTCTGTTTCATTTGTTGATTTTGTTAGTGTATTGTGCTTTTACCGCCTGTTTAGTTTCTCTGGGTTTTAGATGATAGGTTTCT
Source organism: Salmo trutta (assembly GCF_901001165.1). Lineage (NCBI taxonomy): Eukaryota > Metazoa > Chordata > Actinopteri > Salmoniformes > Salmonidae > Salmo > Salmo trutta. The sequence continues at coordinate 14,093,792 of NC_042995.1, forward strand.
CAGTACAGTAACACATTGCTTTATTTCCTGCAATATCATAACTGTGCCTTTTAGAGACGCATCATACAATACACACCTCTGTCTAAATTACGTGCATATCTCTTCACAAGTTCACTTTTGAATGAAACCATGAAGGCATTTGGTTTTATTGTCTCCAACTTGTCTTTCCTGTTTTCTTTGTTTTTCTGCTCCTCAATTGACATGTTTTCTACCATTCACCTCTTTCTTTTCAGTCATAGTTTAAAAACTACATCTGTTGAGGAGATAATAGGTGGATATTCCTTGTGCAAATGTATTCATTCGATTTTAATAAAGTGCTTTGATGAACTTGTTTTGTCAGAAACTGGGCTGTGTGTCTGTATTGTGTCTTAAATTAGTTATAACCGCCTAAGTATTCATTTCAATCACAATCTAATCTACAATCATATTTGCACCCTTATTTCCTATATTGCAATCCTCAGTTACTCAAACCACCAGCCATGATCTATTCCAGATGAACCTAACAGTTTCTCTGTCTTTACAGGGTATGGACTGTCACTTCACACACTGGAGGAGGAGATGGGAGTGTGAGGAGGACCTGGACTCCTCATCCTCATCCCCAAACATCTCCAGCCCTTTGAGTCTGCCTCGAGTGCCTCCCACTCCCCCTTCTACCCCCTCCACTACCTCTCATCCATCTAGCATCTTTCCACCCTCCAATCCCTACCATCTCTCTCCTCTCTGCCCTCCCTCCCCTCCCCTCCCAGCCTAGGGGAGATACTAACCCCTTTCCTGCTTTGTCAAACCAGGGCCAACCTCAAGCATCCTTCGTTCCCAACACCAAGACCCGTCAACTCCACCAATGGAGGCTCACCTGGGTCCTTGACACAGTCGGTGGAAGTAAGGGACTCAGTCCCCTCTCTTTACTCCAACTCAAGACCAAGGCCCCTGGTGAGGCTTGGAGGAGTCCTGGTCTGGGGGAGGGGATGATCACATTTACCGTGGTGCCCCGAGGGCAGTCCCTGAAGGAGCAGAGAGGCTTGGAGGTGGACCTGACCCTGGAGAAGACCCAGGCCTTAGACCCAGCACAAACCATTGATGAACCCTCCAATGGTGTTGCTGAAGCTGGGTTGGAGCACCACCAGACAAGGAAGAAGACACCGGTATCACTGGAAAGGTCAGAGGTTGAGGGATCCACCCCAGAGCCTGATATGGATTCTAAACGTTCTCCTCCAGGGTTTCCAGAAGGTTCCACTGACTGGGTCTCCAACCGTGTCTAGTCCTAGTGAGCTTTACCAGACCGCACCAAATTCACCAGTGGTAGTCAAGCAGGAGAGTTCAGAGATGGAGGCCCAGGAGGAGTCCGAATCACCCACAGACATTCTAGATTCAGAACTATAGAAAAGTCTAGAGGTACAAGTCCGGGAGGAGTCGGATACACACTCAGAGATTCCCAACCCATACACGGCTGACCTGTTGGCCCACACCAATGGAATACCTGGAGATGAGGTGACCTCAACTCCTGAGCTACTAGAGAGCAGGGGATTGTTCCGGAAGCCCAGTCTGGTGATAGAGGAGTCAGCAGAGGACCGTTTCTTTTCCCCTCCTCCCCCTCCCCCTGTGTGCTATGATAAGGAGGAGACGGAGCCGACCCAGTTACGAGTGAGGCCTCCTGGGGGAAGAAATCACCACCCTCCCTCTTATCCTCCCCCTTCTCTTCCTACGCTGAGTCGTACCTTCTGTGAACCAGCTGCGGGAGACAATCAGACTAATGCCCCTTCATCACCCAAACTGAACATGATTAATTTGACTTCACCCAAACCATACGTGCCTGCAGCCCTGGCCAGGAGAACTGCCATCCCCTCCTGCTTTGCCCAGGCTGTGGCTCTAGCCGTCCGTAAGTCCCAGTCCTCCTGTTCCCGAAGGCCAGCACCAGACTTGTTTTCCTCCCTCTCCGGCTCCTCACCCTCCACTGCCTTACCGCTAACCAATGTGGTGAGTGGTGATTTTTGACCTGCACTAACACGGTGATGACATGCAAATTTTGCCATTGTAACAACTGGATTGGACCCAAAATTGAACCATTTGTTACCCCTATCATACTACGATGTGCTTGCTTCTATACATAAAGTTGCCATTCTTAACTTTCATGATCTCTCTGTGAACCTCACATGTTCCACAGGTGAACTGGTGGGAGGAGCCATAGGAGGACGGGCTCATTGGAATGGCTGGATTGGAATAAATGGAACGGAGTCAAACAGGGTTTCCATGTGTTGGATACCATTCCATTCCAGACATTCAGCCTGTCCTCATACAGCTCATCCCACCAGCCTCCACTGCTTTACACAGGAAAGAAGGGAAGGGCATATCTTGATGTAAGTGTGTACATTCTACAGTGGGATTTTTTTCTATCTGGAAAGATGTCGTTTGTTATATTAAATGGCGACAAATGCCTTTCTAAACAATCCTGGCAGACTGGTATTCTTCTGAGACACCTTGGTGTTTGTCTGTTATCTTCATGTGTATGTGCAAAATGTGGTATATGGCCCTGTAGAATACCTCTATAGACATGCTCACACTCTGTGTGACCTGGTGGAGGAAGGACCTAATCTAAACTGGTGATATTTGTGTCTCTTGTCCTACAGGGGCCATAATGGCTTCATAGTAAATCTGTGAAATGGAAGTTCCTGTTTCTGCAGTGAAGTAGAGCCGGCCACCACATAGTCACATGACCTCCAAATGGACCCCACTTATGGACTGACAAATTCCAAAGAAGCCCAGGTCCCTGTTTTTCACTGGGTGTCAGCACGTTATAAAAACAACATTTATCCAAGAGTTTGATTAGTGTACAGGTCATTTTATGTTCACTGAATGTTTGTTTTTGTATCATGCTACCTGAATTAATTGGAGGCAGTGCTGCCTTTACTTATGTTATTAAGATATTTGACTTTTATGCAAAGATGTATTTATTTGACCTTGGTAGTACAGTATTTATGGGATCTACATGTTTGTACTTGGAGTTTCCTGTTGACTCATTAGTGTTGAAATGTGCCAAACCCGAGATTAAATAATACGTAATCTTTTGTTTGTCAAGGACAGAGAACTCTGAAATAAGACGAGTTAAAATGTTACATTTCATTCTGTACAAATAACACCTTTCTGAGTGAATTATTCTATATATTTTCTTCCAGACATGTATCATTTCTATAAGTAAATGATACGCCATTATCAACAAGTGTGTTGCTTTCTTTTGCCACCGGAGGGCAGGAGCACACTTCACAAATATCTCATGTACAGAACCACTGAGTGAGCTGTTTTGTGATCCACACTTGATCAATTATTAGCATTGACATATCCAGATATTAAAGAAGAGCATCAATTATCATTCATCTTTGTCTTTACTGGTTATACTATTATTTTTTTTTTTTATGGATTAGTGGGTTTTATTTCAAGCCTTGTCCGTTATTGCTATATGGTTGGTATTTCACAAGGATATTCTACAGGGTGCCATGGTTAGAACATTGCAGGAAGATATGTACTATTAAATCTACATTATGTGAAATAAATGTTGTTGCTATGCATTGTTGTTCAGAGTGCAACACATTACTGAACAAACTGAGATGATGTACAGTGTTAAATCTTGTACTGTTGACATACTGTACCCCTGCCCGAAGGCTGCACTGTGTAACAGTATGCATGGGTGCTGAGTGCATCCACTGTATATTGATTCAGCTCTGGCCTTAGAGAGAGACAGCCAGCAAGCAGCCGTCGCTACATACAGTCAGACCTAGCCAGAGCAGATGCAGCCTGTGGTTAAAGCCTCTTACTACCAGACCAGGGCAGAGCCCTGGGATACACTCCTCTCCTCTAGCTTGTGAGGCGACCTCTGACCCTATCGTGTTTCCACGGTGATCCCCCCCCGGAGGATGTGTCCTGGCCCTCAAGGGCAGCGGCGATGTCATGTGGCCGTTGTCATGGAGAATGCCATTATCGCCCCTAAGGGAGAGTCACGTCTCGAAGGTAGAGGAGAGACACACACCTACACACTGACGCTACCTAAAGATACCCAGTACAAGTGACAACTCTGGCATTCTCCTTCTTGTGATGAAAGGTTGCATTTCAACCTGGGCTATGATGTTATACACTATATGACCAAAGTATGTGGACAACTGCTTGTCGAACATCTCATTCCAAACTCATGGGCATTAATATGGAGTTGGCCTCTCCCTTTGCTATAACAGCCTCCACTCTTCTGGGAAGGCTTTGCACTTGATGTTGGAGCATTGCTGTGGGGACCTGCTTCAATTCAGCCATGAGCATTAGTGAGATCGGGCACTGATGTTGGACGATTAGGCCTGGCTCGCAGTCGGCATTCCAATTCATCCCAAAGGTGTTCGATGGGGTTGAGGTCAGGGCTCTGTGCTGGCCAGTCAAGTTCTTCCACACCGATCTCAACATAACATTTCTGTACAGAACTCGCTTTCCGCACGGGGGCATTGTCATGCTGAAACAAGAAAGGGCCTTCCCCAAACTGTTGCTAGAAAGTTGGAAACACAGAATTGCTTAGAATGTCTTTATATGCTGTAGCATTAAGATTTCCATTCACTGGAACTAAGGGGCCTAGCCCGAACCTTGAAAAACAGCCCCAGACCATTATTCCTCCTTCACCAAATTGTACAGTTGGCACTATACATTCGGGCAGGTAGCGTTCTCCTGGCATCCGCTAAACTCAGATTCGTCTGTCGGACTGCCAGATGGTTAACCGTGATTCAACACTCCAGAGAACGTGTTTCTACTGCTCCAGAGTTCAATGGCGACGAGCTTTACACCGCTCCAGCCGACGCTTGGCATTGCGAGCTTAGGCTTGTGTGCGGCTGCTCTGCCATGGATACCCATTTCATGATGCTCCCGACGAACAGTTCTTCTGCTGACGTTGCTTCCAGCGGCAGTTTGGAACGAGGTAGTGAGTGTTGCAACCAAGGACAGACGATTTTTACGCGCTACGCGCATCAGCACTCTGCGGCCCCGTTCTGTGAGCTTATGTGGCCTACCAATTAGCGACTGAGCCGTTGTTACTCCTAGACATTTCCACTTCACAATAACAGCACTTACAGTTGACCAGGGCAGCTCTAGGAGGGCAGAAATTTGACCAACTGACTTATTGGAAAGGTGGCATCCTATGACGGTGCCACGTTGAAAGTCACTGAGCTCTTCAGTAAGGCCATTCTACTGCCAATGTTTGTTTATGGAGATTGGATGGCTGTGTGCTCGATTTTATACAGCTGTCAGCAACAGGTTTGGCTGAAGTAGATGAATCCACTAATTTGAAAGGGTGTCCACATATGTTTGTATATATAGTGTATCTTGTCAGATGATTATGCAGATGTTCAAAGCATGAGGGAAACCTTTGAGATTACAACATACTATAAATGTAGGATCATATTGTGTCCGTCACATTAGAGATTTAATGAATAAAGCCTTTGATTAAGCAGGGCCTTTTAGATCAAATTAAATCAAGCTTTATTTATACAGCACATTTCAGACATAAATGCAACACTGCACTTCACAGGGAAAACAATTCATAAAAAACTATGAAAATAAAAACTGAAATAAGAGGATAAAAAAAAGAATAACAAAGACTGAACAGCTAAAAAGCACACTTAGGAAAAGCAAAACTAAAAAGATCTATTTTAAATTATGTCCACAGTTTCAGCCCCCCCCCCCAGGTTCTCTGGCAGGCTATTCCAGAGGTTGGGGGCATAACTAAAGGCTGCCTCTCCATACTTCTTGGTCCTAGGCTTTGGGGACAGAGGACCTGAGGGACTTACTTGTTACATAACTTAAAAGCATGTCTGACATGTATTGGGGTGCACAATTGTGGATTGATTTAAAAACCGATATAATAATCTTAAAATGAATTCTGAAACTCACAGGCAGCCAGTACAGAGACCTTAAACCTGATTTAATGTGTGCGCTCTGTCTGGTCTTGGTCAGTACCCGTGCTGCAGCGTTCTGTATGTTTTGCAGTTGACCAATGGCTTTCTTGGGTAGACCAGACAGGAGAGCATTGCAGTAGTCAAGCCTGCTTGTAATAAAAGCATAGAAAAAGTTTCTCTGTACCAGCCTGAGAGAGAAACAGCCACACCTTGGAAATATTCCTCAGGTGGTAAAAAGCTATTTTGGTCACATTCCTAATGTGTAATTTGAAGTTGAGTTCAGAATATAAAATGACACCTTGGTTTTGTACCTGGTGTTTTATCTTTATTGCCCGTAAATTAAAATGGGAGCCAAATTCTCTGTAATAATTGGCTCCAATAATAAGTACCTCGGTCTTGTCTTGATTTAGCTGGAGGAAGTTGTGAGCCATCCAAGTATTTCAATCACTAATACAGTCTAAGAATTTATCTGTGGAGCTAAAATACTCTGGTGACACAGAAATGTAAAGTTTCTGTGCGTAGCAGTGAAAATCAATTATGTGCTTTCTGATAACGCTGCCAAGGGGTTACATATACTGCATAAACGGAACAGTACCAGACCCAAAACCGAACCTTTTGGAACGCCACATGTGATATCTTTTTTCTCTGAGTTCTGTTCACCAGAGGTGACAAAGATGAAGAGGCTGTTTTGTGTTGATGCGGAGGCCTTACCGTGGGCAGGTAGGGAGAGAGCCACACACAGCCCGTTTAATGTCAACCTGAGAGTGCCTTGAACACCCCCACTAGGTCAGGCACCATTGTTGTGTTACCTGTTCACACTTTGATTTGGTTCCTGGTCAAAGAGGGGTCTGGACTTCTTACCATGTCCATCAACATATGAATGTAACAACCTTTTACATTTTCAAATCAAATAAATCATTCCTTTTTATGATTATTTATTATCTTATTTTCTTTTTCCTCTGCAATTCTCACTGTCAAAAATACACGGGAAAGCCTGGATGGAGTGAAGGAGTCGCTTCACGTCAATAATAGAAATGATCTGGTTTATTTATTGATCTCAAACTCACGCCAGAGTGCTCCCTTCACATAGGGAAGAGCAGGAAGCCACTGAAGGTGCTGTAGTTACTCGACTTTTCATCATAAAGCTCCTGATTTACTGGGAGACGCATGTAGACCACATCCCCGGCCTCCAGCTCTAGAGTCAACGCATTAGACAAGAACCTATTATGTCCATTGTCATTGTCCTGGTGATTGAACATGACACTCTTAGTGTTACGGTAAATATAGGCACCTATGGACTGTGGACCTTTGAGACTCATGGCAGTGAATCTGATGTAGTAGAGTCCTCTCACTGGTGCTGTGAAGACACCTGCATCAGAGGAGAGTAAAACAAGTCAATAGACTGTCACAGACACTGTTAGCAATACTGGAATAGCTGGTCGTCTGCACATTTTTATGTGGGATAAAGATGACACAATCACAATGCATGTGTACACCTGTCTGATAGCAGATGTCTAATGTGAACATGATCTGATCCCAGGTCACATTTTAATACAAGGTGAAAAGGGGGTTTTAAGTGTGTTCTGTACCTGTATCTGGATTGTAGGCCTTGCCAATGTTGGTGATGACCCTTCTGTATACTAGTGTGGTGACACTATTAAAGGGTCCTAAATATCCATCATTAGTCAAACCAGCAGAGAAGGCCACCTTTGGTCTGTCTATGAACACAGAGGAGGGAATTCAAATTCATTGATTAAAGACAAAAACAAACATGTTCAATGCATAATATGAGCCTGATGAAGACAAAAATCACCTAAAAAAACATGGAAATGAAATCCTAAAAAAAGGTTTAAGTAAAAAGCAAAGATGCAATCTGCAACATTTATCATATTACAAACACATTCCGCAATGAAGAAAAAAAAAAACACTGATTCGTCAACAGCCCAACAGCCATTCCATTAGATTACAAGCATGTGCAGTTGCAGGCCTACAGTATACGCTCCATGGAGTTTACCTGCATTCTCTCTCCTCAGCTCCTCCATCATCCCCTCGCTGGCGTTCAGTCTGGCCTCTAAGGCTACCATTACAAAAAGACAGATTAGTAAACCTTAAACTCTCTGTTTTAAGCAGAATGATTTCATATATGTGACTGAACTCAGGAAGGTGAGCTTATGTCCAATTTTCAAGATTGTCTTTCTTTTACATTTTATAAAAGTACAGACTCAGCTTCAAAATGGCATATAATATCATATAATTAAGATATGCTTCTTTGAAATTTGATAAACCTGTTATTACATTTTGGAGACAAGTAGGAGGAAAAATCGCCTTGAATAATTTTCAGACTCTCTAGAGGGCTCTTTGTTTACGCCCATTCAGCATCATTCACACCCTCTTAATCCTTCGCCCCACCCATCTTTTTAAGAATTCACATGGAAACAAATGAGTGAGCACGGCATCGTCCTCCAGGAAGTAGTCTCTCTCTATTATCCCCCTCCATTATCTCAAACATGGGATCCTGCCTTTCTCCCTACATAGCTCAGTGCTTTCTCTTTGGCAAAACTAGGGTGGGTCATCATTTAACAGATCCCAGACACGTTCGTGATTAAGGCATGTGAAAGTTCAGAGGAGTAGGAAATGGCAACAAGCGCCTACGATCCGGGAATCCGGTCCTTTACCTGTGTTCCCATTCTCACTGTCTGTCACTCTGGCCTCCAGGGCTAAAAGGGCATGAGAAACAGCCATGAAAAGTGAGTTCATATGAGAAACAGGCCTAAATAACTGTCTATAAACAATTTCATAGAAAATGTTACAAATACAGTTTTATTCGTCAACCTTTCTTTCTAATGAGAAACAACTGATGTTGGTGGACAAATTACATTACCTGCATTCATTCTCTTCAGCTCCTCCACCTCCCTTTCACTGGCACTCAGTCTGGTACCCATGGCTAGAATTATGGGAAAAAAATAAGTTCATGATCCTCCTCTGAACTGACCTCATTATAACAAATTAATTTATATTACAAAAAAGCCCTCTACCTGTATTCTGTTCTTTCAAGTCCTCTACCTCCCTCTCGATGACACTCAGTCTGGCCCCCATAGCTGGATTTATAGAAGCAAAACAATTCTCAAAAACATGTTGATCCTCCACTGAAATGACTTCTAAATGAACCAAATTCCATAAATACCAGCATTCTCACTCTCCAGTCTGGCCTCAGCTCCTCTTCGCCATTTCTCTCTCCACCTTCTTTCCATCTTTTTCTCCATGTTCCTCAGCTTCTCTCTCTGCTCCGAAATCATGGTTCCCAGGTTATCCACCATGTCTCTAAGCTCCTCTACCTCACCCCAGATATCAGGCGTTGTGATGGTCTGGCCGGTCGTCTGTTTGCTAGTCAACTCTGTATCTTCAGTCCCCTGGCTCTCCACCAAACTCTCTCTATCCCCTCCACTCTCTCCCTGAGCCCATGCCCCAGACCGACAGAACAGCAACACCAGCAGAGCTGCAGCACCCCTCATTCTGAAACGACACCTCTTCAGAAATAACGCAGCCCGTGAGGCTCACTCCAGGCAAAAAAGTAGTGAAGCACTGCCTGAAAAGGGTTTCACATGTTTCTGACGTGATGTGTACAAAACAACGTCAAGGATCCTGCTGAAGAATTCAAGGTGAGCCGACTGCCTTTTTAATCTGCAAGGCTGTGGGAGAACCTGTTATTTGGTTGAAGGTCTTTCTTTATCTCCATAAGGTACAGTGTGTTGATGTTTGTGTTTATCTATTTAAATAATAGTAATACTGTGACAGATCACACACAATGAATGAATGCACACCGTAGACACACAGATTCATTTATTACACATTCACAAGCAACACAATCACATAATAATGACATTTTTCTTTACAGATATGCACACACACACACACACACACACACACACACACACACACACACACACACACACACACACACACACACACACACACACACACACACACACACATACACACACACACACACACACACACACACACCCACACACACCCACACACACCCCCACAGACACACACAAACTGTTGCATGCTGTCGAATCAATTGAGCAGCCCACAGAACAACCAGTAATCAGTACTTCCATATTAATTTATTCAATCATCTGTTCATTTGTTTTCTTCTATAAATTCTACCATTAAATGTATAGATTTAGGATGTTTTACAAGGAGCCTCACGGCTGGTATACATACTGTAGTAGTAGGATGATATGCTCATCATAAATAAGCCTATAGGTATGCTTGCGGTTGGAGTGTGTGTGTGTGTGTGTGTGTGTGTGTGTGTGTGTGTGTGTGTGTGTGTGTGTGTGTGTGTGTGTGTGTGTGTGTCCACTCGTTTGTACGTGTGTGTGCTCGTGTGTGTGTGTGTGTGTTCACGGAGTAGCTTTCGCTAGGATTGAAATAGGCAATCGATGAATAACCCAAAGCGTTGTTCTCCTGGACACACTGACTGACTAGCTGGTGGGGGAGAGGAGCTGAACAGTACTCGACAGCTCCACCTGGGGACTGACAGCCCCCCCCCAACAGTCCGATAGAGATGCAGGAAAGAGAACGTTAGCAGCGCCTGAGGGGCTGTTGTGTTGGGAAACAAAATGCGGGGGAGATGATATTTGACCTCTGACCTGGACCATGTATTCAGCTGATCTCTTCTACTTTGGAAGAATGGGAAATCAGTGGGTTCCATGTAATTGATATTGTCATATTCCTGTAGTGGTGCTTTTTGGATGAGGGTATGTGGTAACCTGGTTAAATGTTAGGGATATGATACTGGCGATTGTTTTTTATGATGTGGCAAATCGCCAGGGCAAACAAAGACAGAGCAAGAGAGATGTGCTTGTATTCAAAATTACCATTTATTTGAGTTTTGTCAGATTGATGCCAACTATGTAACAGTAAAAGAGAGAGAGAGAAAGTGTGTGTTTGTATTTTGTAAGCAAAACTTTACAGCTATGCACAGTAGCATTTTTTTCAGTAATTTCGTCAGTATTATTATTCAAGGTCATTCAATTAGATATTTTAAACAGGAGAGTACTAATAGCATGATTTTTTAAACAGGAGAGTACTAATAGCATGATTTTTTAAAGTATGTTTTTTATTTACCGGTTGGCTATAGTGAGTGTAACAATACAGTAGTGAATAGGAGATGAACAAGGTTACTGAACAAGGCTACTGAACATGGTTACTGAACAAGGCTACTGAACATGGTTACTGAACAAGGCTACTGAACAAGGCTACTGAACAAGGCTACTGAACATGGTTACTGAACAAGGCTACTGAACAAGGCTACTGAACAAGGCTACTGAACATGGTTACTGAACAAGGCTACTGAACAAGGCTACTGAACAAGGTTACTGAACAAGGCTACTGAACAAGGTTACTGAAGAAGGTTACTGAAGAAGGTTACTGAACAATGCTACTGAACAAGGTTACTGAACAAGGCTACTGAACAAGGTTACTGAACAAGGTTACTGTTTGTATAAACACTTTTCTGATTTATTTTGATTCAACACAAATAGTATACTCTTATTTAGATGGGTCTGAGGTTCTGCACAAATCAATGACTGCATCATACGTTTTAACAATCATATTATTTTATACATATGAAATATGTGGATGTTTGGTATGAATGTACAAGTGGTCTGGTAAAAGAGAAAGTATGTTTCTAAAACACATTCACTTGTTCCGTGTGTATAGATGACATAACAAACCAGAACTGACAATACCCTCTTCTGGGGGGCCGGAACTGATTGAATCGGCCCGGAATCGGGTGTCGGACTCGGCCCGGAATCAAAATGAATGACTGCCCAGAAATGGCCCAAGTACATTGAGCCATTTTCGTCTATCAGAATTCAGCCGACTTTGCCGGCATCTTACCCGAATCCCCCCCAAATGTACATAAATGTATACAAATTACCGATGTAGTAATTTTAAATATTACTATTATACATTTTATACATACCAATTATACCCATCCACAAAAAAAAACATTTTGGGTCGGCGGAAACACCATACACCTGGTGACCGTGTCAGTGTGCATGCACCTGGCCCGCCGCTACAGCGCGATTGGACAAGGACATCCCGACCGGCCAAACCCTCCCCTCCTCGAACGACGCTGGGCCAATTGTAAGTCGCCTCATGGGTCTACCGGTCGCGGACGGCACGGATCTCAAACCAGCATCAGCAGCAACGCAGTTTGCACTACGATGCAGTGTTTTAGACCGCTGCGCCACCCGGGAAGCTCCATCCACAAAGTGTTGAATGGTTATCAATTGCCTTGCACAAAGTATCAAAATACTAAAATACTACACAGGACTCTTACATTTTTTTATTTAAATGTTAATTCTATTTTTTGATCACAGAAACAATGAGAAAATATGGAAAAATAAATAATGAAATGTTAATTATATAAAACAGCCTGCGTAATCATCTGCCAGAGAGTAGCCTCAATCGGCCCGAGGCCCAAGTAATAATTTCGGGCCAGATAACTCACACCGGAATCAGCCCGAGCTCAATCCCCGCATCCAATAGATAAGTAATACTGCCAAAGGCAGCTCAGACTCCGGCCACATGACGTCGGCCGAGTCTGACTCTCAGCCTAGTGCCCCGACTCTCAGCCGGAATCTGCCCAGATCCACTGCGCTAGCTGGGTAACCACCAACCCAAGTACAGACTTGATAGAATGATGGTTATCTGCTTCCTGCCACTACAACCAATAATCATTATAAATCAACCATACAATACGGTTTGATAGATCGCGACAAGTCGTTTCCACCTGTCATCTTCTTCATTTTGCAAGTCTCCGAGACAGAGGGAAAAATGCATTTTTGTGACAAATGCTTTGTGTCAAATTCTCCAAATTCAATTCGCTGACAAATTGACACAATTTCCCCTATGCATTTTTCATTGGCCTTTTCTTTGATTTAATACCGGCCTCTAAAATAGTCAGATTATGTAGATGATCAGATGAGGAAATTATTAAATCCATCCTGGTTTCACACAGAAAGTCATTTGATCTGTCACTAACTGTATACTTGGAGTCATTATAGTGGAATTATTCATAAACATATTGTCTGTGATATTCATTCTGTCTAAACGTCCTAAATGATAGTGCAGTATTATTCTATAACCAGTAGGGGGCACAGTAATCCCTATTTAAGAGTCAGGGTTGTGGAACAACACTCAAGAGATTATAAAGGAAGAACCTCATAATCATGACAGCACAGTTGGATATCTTCATCACTGTTTAGTATAATATTGAGGATGGTCAGTATCTGTGTCCTCAACACTCACCCTCTAAGAAGATGTTGGTGTAAACGGTTTTATTATTGCTGGAGTAGACTCAATTAAAATATGTTTATTGGGATTTGATGGAATGATATTTCATTTATTTATGATATTACATTAAATGTGTAGTTAGTGTTTATTTTTTTCAACATTTTGTTGTTATCAATTTGATTCATTAAAAGCCAAATTGATGAGTAGCTGCAAACACAAAACGTGTTATGTCAATGTACAAATTACAAATCCTACAGTGCGTGTATACCTCTAATGGCGGAATTTAAGATGGCTAAAGTTAATATTTCTACCTACGACTGCTCTCCTTGTTGTTCACCTGGAAGTTCTTATTACAATATCACATCAATATTTTGTAACCATATCCAAAGCAACACAATTTTGCTCACTAGAGAAAACACACCAACAATGTATTTTACATTTGACAACTGAATGAAAAACTTCATCATTCCACTTCATCCCTACCATTGACAGAAATGATGGACGACAGGTAAAATATCCCAAATACAAAACATCTCATAAATATCTGACTGCTACTATTAGTAATTCATTTCCTTTTTTTATACAAAAAAAACCAGAGCAACAAGCGTAACAACAACAGGGATAATATATGCGGTAAAAAGCTCATTGTCTGACGGAGGAGTGAAGAGACCAGTGAAATGTGCACTGGAGTGAAACACGAGAGAGCCCCAAAAGGGTGAGGCTCAATGTCACTCTGCACGGAGCACAGGCAGCGCAGGCAGCACAGACAGGCAGACAGGCAGACAGGAAGCATAACAAACCTCCCCCAGATGAGCCTAGCAGCTCAGTTAGAAGCCTGATGACTGTGTTATGAGATAATGAAGAAAAAATACTTGGGCCAGTTGAAGATTTGCTCCATAGACAGATATGTTATAAGCCTTGTAAAAAGATAATCATAAAGGATGCTTATAGCAAGTTATAAAGCATTATACCTGTCTGCTTTAAGTAAAGTGTTAAACATTTCCCCCATGGTTAAAAAGCAAGAATCCAACGTATTTTCTTGAAGTGAGTTTGAGAGCATATTGGAGTGAAAATGTACAAGGTTACTTTGTGTTTCTTTGTGTTGTATGCACAGATGTGTTTATTCTATTTGCTGCATTTGTCCTTTGTATACCTGGGATGTTGGTTGCTACACATGTTTTATTTTACTTCACCTTTATTTAACCAGGTGAGATACAAAGTGAGAAAAAGATATGCGAAGAAAAGATGTAAATATATATATACACGGGACACGACAAGACGAGGACAAAGGACGTCTGACTGCTATGCCATCTTGGATAAGTATCTTTCAATCGCAAACAAGTTGAGGCACAATACCTCCTTGCTTTAGATGTCTCTCTTTGGCCAGACCTTGTGATGCTTACCAAAAGGGTGTCCTTCGTCTGAAAGATTTATAGAAGAATGCATGCCGACTTATTCTGTTCATTAAAGAAGAAGCACAACACATTACTTACCGCCTTAGACCCTTTAGACTAACCTACTCACTCATTCCATCTGAAGATAAACCATTGACCAACCGAAACACATTGGTTTCTGGGAAATAAAGAGTGAACACATGGAGCTGCCATGAAAACCCTTTCACCTTTTCTCTTCCTTCTTTAGAATTACAATATGGTTGAAGCACAGCATTCACCTCTGTTTTTCCGACAGCTAACATCTTAGTTGTTTACCTTGCTTCCCTGCAAGGCTTTCTCTCCCAAGGCTAAAACCGAAGCATGCCTCAAGACCATGTTCTGGTTTCATGCTGTTGTGTAGTCAAAATTCCTCACCTTGGCCCTTGTTATAAGACAGGGTAATTGCATCAGGGCTCTCTCCATCTAGATGTGCCCTGACATGGAGTCTCACAAGTTACAGGGCAGGCGTGACAGAACAACGTTATAGTCCTATTGATGATCAGAATGCACTGGCCAGAGGGTGTGAGAAGCAGACAGCATGTAGCTTTGAACTTAGCTTTGAACGGTGGCAGTCCGTGTTACCTTTGTGCATGCGTTTCATTGTGCACATGGGCACTAGTCGTATCTTTCATCTCGACGCCGTGCTCTTTGAGGTTGTAGTTAGTGGCAGAGGATACGTGTGTGAGTGTGAGGAGACCAGTCTTTTTTCCATTAGCAGGTGTACTCTGTTGGCCTGCCCTGCTCAGACTCTTTGTAAGAGCATCACCGCTAGTTTAACTCTATCAATCGGAGTAAAGCAACTCGGGTATTTGCCACAATCACAGTTGACTCGTCCGTTATATACAACTCCGTTTGACGGCACCAATCTGTGGAGGATGCTGTGTTTGTGGATTGAGCAAAACCTTACGTCTTTCACCCTAGTTTCGTTGTCCACCGTTCTTATCGAAGCACCCAACATGCTTGTAGCTGCAACAGTAGGGAATAAAGAATAGTGTTAACACTGCTGCTATTGTGATGACTCCAGGTTGAAGGTTGTTCAGGGGAAAGGAAGTGGAGCCCTTTGCTTCCTCTACTTGTTTACGTGAGAGGGAAATAATGGATGAATAGGATCGTTTCGGAGCTTCAGCTCACCACTGCGATTACTGTGGCACTATTTCAGACAGCGTTTCCGTTACTGACCGAAAGAAAGCCTTTCATAATCAGACCACGTCATTTGTACATGTTTGTTTGAGGGCAGAGATTGACTTATGGCACTTGAGTGATTTGTTTTACTTGTTGATTTGTGTGATTATACACTGCTCAAAAAAATAAAGGGAACACTTAAACAACACAATGTAACTCAAAGTCAATCACACTTCTGTGAAATCAAACTGTCCACTTAGGAAGCAACACTGATTGACAATAAATTTCACATGCTGTTGTGCAAATGGTATAGACAACAGGTGGAAATTATGGGCAATTAGCAAGACACCCCCAATAAAGGAGTGGTTCTGCAGGTGGTGACCACAGACCACTTCTCAGTTCCTATGCTTCCTGGCTGATGTTTTGGTCACTTTTGAATGCTGGCGGTGCTTTCACTCTAGTGGTAGCATGAGACGGAGTCTAAAACCCACACAAGTGGCTCAGGTAGTGCAGCTCATCCAGGATGGCACATCAATGCAAGCTGTGGCAAGAAGGTTTGCTGTGTCTGTCAGCGTAGTGTCCAGAGCATGGAGGCGCTACCAGGAGACAGGCCAGTACATCAGGAGACGTGGAGGAGGCCGTAGGAGGGCAACAACCCAGCAGCAGGACCGCTACCTCCACCTTTGTGCAATTTAGGAGCAGGAGAAGCACTGCCAGAGCCCTGCAAAATGACCTCCAGCAGGCCACAAATGTGCATGTGTCTGCTCAAACGGTCAGAAACAGACTCCATGAGGGTGGTATGAGGGCCCGACGTCCACAGGTGGGGGTTGTGCTTACAGCCCAACACCGTGCAGGACGTTTGGCATTTGCCAGAGAACACCAAGATTGGCAAATTCGCCACTGGCGCCCCGTGCTCTTCACAGATGAAATCAGGTTCACACTGAGCACGTGACAGACGTGACAAAGTCCGGCGACGCCGTGGAGAACGTTCTGCTGCCTGCAACATCCTCCAGCATGACCGGTTTGGCGGTGGGTCAGTCATGGTGTGGGGTGGCATTTCTTTGGGGGGCCGCACAGCCCTCCATGTGCTCGCCAGAGGTAGCCTGACTGCCATTAGGTACCGAGATGAGATCCTCAGACCCCTTGTGAGACCATATGCTGGTGCGGTTGGCCCTGGGTTCCTCCTAATGCAAGACAATGCTAGACCTCATGTGGCTGGAGTGTGTCAGCAGTTCCTGCAAGAGGAAGGCATTGATGCTATGGATTGGCCCGCCCGTTCCCCAGACCTGAATCCAATTGAGCACATCTGGGACATCATGTCTCACTCCATCCACCAATGCCACGTTGCACCACAGACTGTCCAGGAGTTGGCGGATGCTTTAGTCCAGGTCTGGGAGGAGATCCCTCAGGAGACCATCCGCCACCTCATCAGGAGCATGCCCAGGCGTTATAGGGAGGTCATACAGGCACGTGGAGGCCACACACACTACTGAGCCTCATTTTGACTTGTTTTAAGGACATTGCATCAAAGTTGGATCAGCCTGTAGTGTGGTTTTCCACTTTAATTTTGAGTGTGACTCCAAATCCAGACCTCCATGGGTTGATAAATTGGATTTCCATTGATTATTTTTGTGTGATTTTGTTGTCAGCACATTCAACTATGTAAAGAAAAAAGTATTTCATAAGATTATTTCTTTCATTCAGATCTAGGATGTGTTGTTTAAGTGTTCCCTTTATTTTTTTGAGCAGTATATATACCATATCTTGCTACTCAGTGAGTGGTGTTAGACTTGTGTTTTCTCCCTGAGTTAATACATAGGCTCAGTGGGATAGCACGGTCTGAGAGCACACATAGAACCTGAGTTTAATAGTGTGTCAGTCACCGTGAGGAAGACTTGATCCTCACTGTCCTGTTCTCACGTTATTGTAATTGAATGTATACCTTATTGTGGCTGTGGTTCTAGGTTATACTCTGTCACGATTCAGGTTAGTGCTTGTATACAAAGTTGTTGTCTTTGTTCTCTCTTCTATTCCGTATTGTATTGTGCGTCCAATAAGCTTACACAATCCACATTCAAGGCAACGAACGCCTAAAGCACATTTGACGTAACTGGTTTCAGGTTCCAAGGCTAGGTGATACCCAAGATGTATTAGGTATTGTAGTTCAAGGTACAGTATGTGCTGTATTGTAACGGGCGTCGTAAGGATTGGACCAAGGTGCAGCGGGAACGTGTATACTCATCTTCTTTAAATCAAAAGAAGGGAAAACAAACAAATCACGTATACAAAACAACGACCGACACTAAAACAGTTCTGTCAGGTGCACAGACACAAAACAAGAAACAACTACCCACAAATCCCATTACAAAAAACACCCCTATACATAGGACCTTCAATCAGAAGCAACGAGGAGCAGCTGCTTCCAATTGAAGGTCAATCAACAAACCCTAAACATAGAAATAGAAAGACTAGACTGAACATAGAAATACACTTACATAGAACATAGACCAAAAAACCCCGGAACACATAAAACAAACACCCCTCTTACATAAGCACATAGCCCAACAAACCCCGAAACACTCTAAACAAACACCCCCTGCCACGTCCTGACCAAACTAAAATAACAATTTTTTTTATTTATTTATTTGTTTTTATTTATTTATTTATTTCACCTTTATTTAACCAGATAGGCAAGTTGAGAACAAGTTCTCATTTACAATTGCGACCTGGCCAAGATAAAGCAAAGCAGTTCGACAACATACAACAACACAGAGTTACACATGGAGTAAACAGCATACAGTCAATAATACAGTAGAAAAAAATAAGACTATATACAATGTGAGCAAATGATGTGAGTTAAGGGAGGTAAAGGCAAAAAAATGCCATGGTGGCAAAGTAAATAAAGTATAGCAAGAAAAACACTGGAATGGTAGATTTGTAGTTTGAAGAAAGTTCAAAGTTCAAATCTAAATAATATGGTGCAAAGGAGCAAAATAAATAAAATAAATAAATACAGTAGGGGAAGAGGTAGTAGTTTGGGCTAAATTATAGATGGGCTATGTACAGGTGCAGTGATCTGTGAGCTGCTCTGACAGCTGGTGCTTAAAGCTAGTGAGGGAGATAAGTGTTTCCAGTTTCAGAGATTTTTGTAGTTCGTTCCAGTCATTGGCAGCTGAGAACTGGAAGGAGAGACGACCAAAGGAGGAGTTGGCTTTAGGGGTGACCAGAGAGATATACCTGCTGGAGCGCGTGCTACAGGTGTATAACCCCTTTACTGGTCAGGACGTGACATGTATGGCCTATATATGGAATTGTTGATGTGTTGCAACAAACATTCATGGATTGAGTATGTCATGCAATGTGGGAATGTACTATTTTATATACAGTATGTTCGCAAACACTTCTATTCAACCTGGTTCTTTGCTGGTTCTGGAAAAAAAAGGTGAAAAATATTAATTCATGGCATGATGCCTGGGTGTTATTAATTCAGAGCCACAGTGACAACTGAATAATACAATTTAATGAAATTTTTACATGGACTAAAAGGCAGAGTCCTTCCCTCATTAATTTTTAAGTCACTCTCAGGACTCAGGCTTTCCACAGTAATGACACCGGACACCTTTCCACAGGGCTGCATAGGAACATAGCACCCCCTCTCATGTTCATATCATACGATCATAGACTTGAGGAAGCATCTCTTTCTTTATTTAGTTTTCAATATGGTTCAATTCTGAAATGCATTTTTCTCTCTCTCAATGAAATAGGAAAGGTAGCCTACAGTACATTAAAGTAATGTCCAGTTTTTAAAAGGATTGGAATTATATATATTTTTTTCTTTGGGGGATGGCCTGAGTGTACAAAACATTAACAACACCTGCTCTCTCCATGACATAGACTGACAGGTGAATCCAGGTGAAAGCTATGATCCTTTACTGATGCCACTTGTTAAATCCACTTCAATCAGTGTAGATGAAGGGGAGGATTTTTAAGCCTGCCATTCAGAGGGTGGAACGCTTTCGACACCTTGTAGGGGGGAGAGTGCAACTCAATAGTAGGAAGGTGTTCTTAATGTTTTGTACCCTCTGTGTATATGACAGACATAATGTAATCCTACACTTACAGTATGTCGTAATCTCAAAGGAGGTTTCCCTCATGTATGCCTGATGTTTGGTATCCTCACTGTATTTCCATTCTACTTATCTATTTGCAACATGAGAATGCAATTATGCGAGCACTGATAATGGAATTACCAAGAGAAAGACATTTATGTTAATTGTTGAAAAATTAATCTATTACGCGTCTGGCCTAAAAATTGTGTTATCATGGCTTACTTCCCCCCACTGGCTTTGGTCTAGGAGTTTAACAATGAGTTTACCTCTGCCCAGATGGCTCATAGCAACACACAGAGAAAGAAAAAGGACAAAGTGATCATTTATCACCAAAACTCTGAGGATTATCAGGACAGACTTTCTACCCCCCCCCCCAACTATTTCTCTGTCTCTCTCTCACACACCTTTTTCACTCTCTCTTTCTCTCTCTCTTGCTCAGCATCGCTAGTCAATAAAACACTAACTAGAAAAGAGGTCACTGATGGGAGGATCAATCCGCCGACCCTCCCTGTGGCTTCCCCATCTCTCCTTGGTATCCTGCGTTGTCTCCATTGTGGCCCAGGCCCAGTATGTAGCATAGTCTAAGCTGAGTGAAAGAAGCCCCAATGTGCTGTGACCCTGGTGGAGAATGGATCAGTGGAGGTAGAGGTGCAGTAATCGAGGTAGTGTATGGCCAGTATCCTCTGTGGTATTGTGTGTCCTATGTGTGCTTTTCAAACACCGCCATCAAGAAGTCCAGACTCAGGGAATGATGGAAGATACTCATTGAATTGACATCCTTGGAACATTTGATGATTGTCGCATCATGAAAGGTGTTGAAGGCTTTTGCTCGACGACAATGACAAAGAAAAAGACATTTCAACAAATGAAATGCGGTGAAGGGGACAGTTTTAATGTATCGTATTATTGGAAAGCAAAGGGATGACATGCTTACTGGTAAATTATTTTGTGTCACTCAGTTCCTGTCGTGAGATAATATGCACCAGGTGAAATAACGTGTCTGTTCTTTGGCAGCATCCCGCCAGGCGCACTGTTCTTTGGCATCATCCTCGCATCTCCTACGATTCAGCGTCCTGACATGTTTCTAGCTAAATGCATCCCAACACTTTACGAATACATCCAATTCTGCGACAGGACATTTTTTTTCTTCCATTCAGTGTCACAACCGTCAAGTGAAGTTGCTATATAAATATGTCATAAAAAGATCAAAGATTTTGCACCTGTCCATTTGTGTAAGAGAAAATATGCTCTGGAATTGTTTTCCTGCACATTTTGACACATATCAAAAACAAAGAAACAAACAAACAAAAAGGATGTCTGTGAAATGCTTTTTTATTCTTAAGGATACAAATTTTGCCCTTTTTCACCAAAATAGAGATGTTTGCTCAAATAAAGGAAATGTCTCCAGCTGCTACTCATAGGCCTACTCATATCATGTAAGAACCTGCTATTCTTTTACACATAATCAACTTTTTCTAAGTATCTATACTACAGTAAATTGAATTGCATTTGAATATTTGAGAAGTTGGAGACGGTGGAGTCCTGCCGTCCTCCCTTGGTTTCTAAATGTATGACTATTTCATATCAGTGGAGATCTCCCTGTCTGTTGGGGTGATTGACATAAGCCCATATTAGGAGGTTTTTTTTTGGAAATAAGTCCATGGAGACGCGGCGGATCCAGGCTGCAGAAGGAGGAGAGCGAGCGCTAGTCTCCTGGAGGAGCTGTGCCTTCTTAACCCCGCTCATTGGTATGCTGATGCGTACATGTTGAGGCACACTCTAAATGGCTGAGCCTTCCAGACTCTCTCCCCCCCCCCCCCCCCCCCCCCGACACAGCGCGAGGCAGCCATGATCCCGCTGAGGCCCGGCGACGATATGCAGCGCAGAATACAGAATCATAGAACGAACCCAATTAATAATCACGTAGTTAGTTCATATTTTAGACACTATCTGTGCAGTGTGCAGCCGCGGCGTCGCTCGTCTTGTCAAAGTTTTCAATTGGAAAAGTTGAGATATAGGGTTCAAAGTGTTTTTATTTCTTGATATAGGCCTCACTGACAGGCCTATGTTTTTGGTCACATGTGACAGATGCATGGGGTTTTAACTTAAGACATATGAGCTTCTGTCATCGTTCCCATAAGTGAAAAAACACACACAAAATCATGTTACATTTTCTTTTGTTTCAGATCACACTCCCAGTCCCAGAATTAGAAGAACAACATGTCAGCCAGAGACATATCTGCTGTCAAGTGAGAAGATAGAATATCACGTTACCCTATTGTGACTTTGAACTGTAAGACAGTTATAGACAGATTGTTTTTGTCATATAATGAAGTGACCCTGAACCATACCACTCTCCTTTCAAACTATTCCGCAAAACTTCTGAAAAAAATCCCTTCAGAAAAAGACTGTTGGAATTTGGTAGACCTTAATGTCATTGTTAAGGAATATTACCAAAAACATACATATTTTTATCTTTATCGTTCTGAGGGACTTATCATTGAGCAGGCTTCGAGGTGCAAGGTTAGGTTCGACTCTTTGAACATGCTTAATGAAAGGCAATATGAAAGGTGCATCATCTGTTGTTTTATACCATTTTGTTTTGTTTCTCGCTATACTACACATGCTGCCACTAATTATACGAGCTAGGTAGTCCCCATACAGTCAGACATGAAAACTCGACCGTTACTGACATATTCATTTTAAGTTTCTAATCAGATTTAAATATGCAAAGCAGGTCCCGATGGGTTTTCTTTGATATGCAAATAGAGAGTGCAAACAAAGGTGGAGGCGATGTAGATTTTTCAATATAAGAAAATCTCAAAGGTGGGCTCGTCGTCACATCTTGTTAGAAAAGGGAGGGGAAAAAACGTCATATTTCCATAACATAACATTTAAGAGAAATGTCTTATATTTTCCATGCAGAACAAAATACTTAAACAGAAATAAGTGATATGATATGATAGGATAATTAGTTAGACAGTGTGCTTCAGAGTATTCATAATAGCTGTAATCCCATGAGTAGGATACTGCATGCTCTACAGTCGTACACACAGTAGTTGTGACTCCTATTCATATATCAAAGCCATATCTGATATGGATCTACTGTTTGCCGTCCAGCTGTATCATTGCATGTAAACAAGCCTGACATGGTGCTTTTCTGTGGAGCGTGTCCCAACTGCAGCTAACTGGCTAGTTATCAGTTTGATGGAATGTAAAGGGAAGGTCAATGTTTCCATAATTCACTCTTACCATAAATCATGTTATATGATCTGGATCCACATAGCTATCAGCACTTTCTTACTCCTCGGAGAATGGCAGCAGTATTTTGTTAAGGCATTTTGGCCCTCAGATTGTGGAGGTCACTATGTGTAAAAAAAATATTTAAAAAAATAAAAAGATGAAGCTCATTTAAGTACAAACAAAAACAATGTGATCTTTAAAATAGAAGACATAAACGGTTTAGTGCAGAATACACTGCAAGCTGTCCTAATATGGAGACCGTAACAGATGGTTTTATTTACATGAAGTACTTTGTTGTATATTGTGTAGGTAAAGACACAAAAGCAGTTATGTGAGTAAACACACGCAGGCTTTCTTAATATGGACACTAACATTTTATGGACATACAGCACTTTGTAGGCTACAATTTATTCTGAATAGTGTTCAAAACACTATCACCTCTACATACATTCACGTTCTTTGCATAGCATACAGTCAAATTCTGTTGCATGGTGTCTACAACTACTGTATCAGTTAGCACCAACGTGAACAGAATAGACTGTAAGTAATACATGGTCAGCGAAGTGGAGCAATGGAGGACAGCTGACTTTTATTGACATCAGAATGGGGATGATCTGACCTTCATTTCCAATTTCAGCCCACAGATTGGAAAACCCTGACTGCTCTCTCCAGTGTCCCAAGCATCATTTTCTAACTCCATGGTGTGGAAAACATGATTTCCCTTACTGAAATTAAACAGGCTTCGGGCAAACAGTTGTGGCAAACCTTTGACCAATTCGCAGCAAAAAAATAATTTCACATGCAAAAATGAGTTTTGTTGCAAAATGTTCTGGCAAATTTGCAGCGACTTGTGAACTTATGACAAACAATTGTTAGAAACGTGGCGAACATTCTACTGTTCGCTGCAAATTTGCTGCAAACTCCGTACGACTAAACTAATTAGATCAGGTTTTGGGTTACTGGGTTAACAACATTGAAATGTTTTATCTACATAAACCAAATTGCATATAACTTTAAATGAACTTGCTTCTCACAGAGAAAATGTAACTTAACATACTAAATTTACAAAATATACTAAACAACATGTATTCAACAACAGATACAACCACTAGGCTACCCTGGGGTGGCAGGGTAGCCTAGTGGTTAGAGCATTGGACTAGTAACCAAAAGGTTGCAAGTTCAAATCCCTTAGCTGAGAAGGTACAAATCTGTTGTTCTGCCCCTGAACAAGCAGTTAACCCACTGTTCCTAGGCCATCATTGAAAAAAAGAATTTGTTCTTAACTGACTTGCCTAGATGAATACAATGCATTTGGAAAGTATTCAGAACCCTTGACTTTTTCCACATTTGGTTATATAGCCTTATTCGAAAATGGATTAAAAACAATTGCTCATCACATGCTCATGACAACGCAAAAACAGTTTTTCTAGAAATATAAACAGAATACCTTATTTACATAGGTATTCAGACCCTTTGCTATATTCAGACCCTCTTTCCATTGATCATCCTTGAGATGTTTCTACAACTTGATTGGAGTCCACATGTGGTAAATTCAATTGATTGGACATGATTTGGAAAGGCACACACCTGTCTATATACAGTGGCTTGCGAAAGTATTCACCCCCCTTGGCATTTTTCCTTTTTTGTTGCCTTACAACCTGGAAATAAAATAGATTTTTTGGGGGGTTTGTATCATTTGATTTACACAACATGCCTACCACTCTGAAGATGCTAAATATTTTTTATTGTGAAACAAACAAGAAATAAGACAAAAAAAAACAGAAAACTTGAGCTTGCATAACTATTCAACCCCCCAAAGTTAATGCTTTGTAGAGCCACCTTTTGCAGCAATTACAGCTGCAAGTCTCTTGGGGTATGTCTCTATAAGCTTGGCACATCTAGCCACTGGGATTTTTTCCAATTCTTCAAGGCAAAACTGCTCCAGCTCCTTCAAGTTAGATGGGTTCCGCTGGTGTACAGCAATCTTTAAGTCATACCACAGATTCTCAATTGGATTGAGGTCTGGGCTTTGACTAGGCCATTAGAAGACATTTAAATGTTTCCCCTTAAATCACTCAAGTGTTGCTTTAGCAGTATGCTTAGGGTCATTGTCCTGCTGGAAGGTGAACCTCCGTCCCAGTCTCAAATCTTTGGAAGACTGAAACAGGTTTCCCTCAAGAATTTCCTTGTAGTTAGTGCCTTCCATAATTCCTTCAATTCTGACCAGTTTCCCAGTCCCTGCCAATGAAAAACATCCCCACAGCATGATGCTGCCACCACCATGCTTCAGTGTGGGGATGGTGTTCTCGGGGTAATGAGAGGTGTTGCTTACGCCAGACAGAGCATTTTCCTCGATGGCCAAAAAGCTCAATTTTAGTCTCATCTGACCAGAGTACATTCTTCAATATGTTTGGCGAGTCTCCCACATGCCTTTTGGCGAACACCAAATGTGTTTGCTTATTTTATTCTATAAGCAATTACTTTTTTCTGGCCACTCTTCCATAAAGCCCAGTTCTTTGGAGTGCACAGCTTAAAGTGGTCCTATGGACAGATGCTCCAATTTCCACTGTGGAGCTGGTACTCCGTGGGATGTTCAAAGTTTCAGATATTATCAAATTAAGCACTAACCTTTGATGATCTTCATCAGATGGCACTCATAGGACTTCATGTTACACAATACATGTATGTTTTGCTTGATAAAGTTCATATTTATATCCAAAAACCCCATTTTACATTGGCTCGTAATGTTCAGAAATGTTTTCCCTCCAAACCTTTCGGTGAATGAGCACAATGAGCACACATATTACAGAAATACTCATCATAAACTTTGATCAATAAACAAGTGTTATGCACAGAATTATAGATACACTTCTCCTAAATGCAACCGCTTTGTCAGATTTCAAAAAAGGTTCACGGCGAAAGCATAATTTGCAATAATCTGAGTACAGCCCAGAAGACACCAACAACAAGCAAACAGAAACCCGCCATCTTGGAGTCAATAAAACTAAGAAATTACATTATAAATATTCACTTACCTTTGATTATCTTCATCAGAATGCACTCCCAGGAATCCCAGCTCCACAATAAATGTTCGATAAAGTTTATCTTTATGTCCAAATACATCCATTTTGTTCGCGCGTTAGGTTCACTATCCAAATCCACAACGCGTGTGCTTACTTAGTCCAGACGAAAAGTCAAAAAAGTTATACTACAGTTTGTAGAAACATGTCAAACGATGTATAGAATCAATCTTTAGGTTGTTTTTAACATATATCTTCAATAAAATTCCAACCGGACCTATCCGTTCTCTTTAGGAATGAATATGAACTCAGCTCGCTCCCAAGTCTCTGCGCGTGACTGAACTCATGCCTTATAATGGGACACCTACTTCCCTTCAAATTCACCATAGAATCCTCAAACAAGGTTCTAAAGACTGTTGACATCTAGTGGAAGCTTTAGGAAGTGCAAAATGAACCCTAAGTCACTGTACACTGTAAAGGCAATCACTTGAAAAAACTACAACCTCAGATTTCCCACTTCCTGGTTGGATTTTTCTCAGGTTTTTGCCTGCCATATGAGTTCTGTTATACTCACAGACATCATTCAAACTGTTTTAGAAACTTCAGAGTGTTTTCTATCCAAATCTACTACTAATATGTACATCCTACCTCCTGGGCCCGAGTAGCAGGCAGTTTAATTTGGGTACGTTTTTCATCCGTCCGTGAAAATACTGCCCCCTATCCCTAAGAGGATTTATTAAGTTGTAGACCACACTATCTACCAAGAGAGTTCTCATCTGTATTATTCGTAGCCGTCTATTTACCACCACAAAGCGAAGCTGGCGCTAAGACCGCTCTAACCAACTCTATAAGACCATGAGCAAAGAAGAAAATGCTCACCCAGAAGCGGCGGTCCTAGTGGCCTGGGACTTTAATGCAGGCAAACTTACATTTTTATTTTAGTCATTTAGCAGACGCTCTTATCCAGAGCGATTTACAGTAGTGAATACATACATTTCATTTCATGCATTTTTTTTTGTACTGGCCCCCCATGGGAATCAAACCCACAACCCTGGCGTTGCACACACCATGCTGGCGTTGCAAACACCATGCTCTACCAACTGAGCCACAGGGATCAGTTTTACCAAATTTTTACCAGCATGTCACATGTGCCAGGAAAAAAAAGCTAGACCACCTTTACTCCACACACAGAGACGCATACAAAGCTCTCCCCCACCCTCCATTTGGACAATCTGACCATAATTATATCCTCCTGATTCCTGCTTACAAGCAAAAACTAAAGCAGGAAGTACCAGTGACTTGCTCAATATGGAAGTGGTCAGATGACACAGATGCTACACAACAGGGCTGTTTTGCGAGCACAGACTGAAATATGTTCCGGGAGTCATCCAATGGCATTGATGAATACACTACCTCAGTCATCGGCTTCATCAATAACTGCATCAATGACGTTGTCCCCACAGTACATATCCCAACCAGAAGCCATGGATTACAGGCAACATCCGCATCGAGCTAAAGGCTAGAGCTGCCGCTTTCAAGGAGCAGGAGAATAAACCGGACGCTAATAAGAAATCCCACTATGCCCTCAGATGAACCATCAAACAAGCAAAGCGTCAATACAGGATTAAGATTGAATCCAGACTACACCGGCTCTGACGCTCGTTGGATGTGGCAGGGCTTGAAAACTATTACGGACTACAAAGGGAAACCCAGACGCAAGCTTCCCAGTGACCCGAGCCTACCAGACGAGCTAAATGCCTTTTATGCTTGCTTCGAGGCAAGCAACACTGAAGCATGCCTGAGAGCACCAGCTGTTCTGGATGACTATGTGATAAAGCTCTCGGTAGCCAATGTGAACAAAACCTTTAAACAGGTCAACATTCACAAAGCCGCTGGGCCAGACGGATTACCAGGACGTGCACTCAAAGCATGCGCGAACCAACTGTCAAGTGTCTTCACTGATATTTTCAACCTTTCCCTGAATGAGTCTGTAATACCTATATGTTTCAAGCAGACCACCATTGTCCCTGTGCCCAAGGAAGCGAAGGTAACCTGCCTAAATGATTACCGCCCCGTGGCACTCATGTTGGTAGCCATGAAGTGCTTTGAAGGCTGGTCATGCCTCACATCCACAACATCCTCCCGGACACCCTAGACCTATCAAATTCGCATACCGCCCCAACAAATCCACAGATGACGCAATCTCAATTGCACTCCACACTGCCCTTTCACACCTGGACAAAAGGAACACTTATGTGAGAATGCTGTTCATTGACTACAGCTCAGTGTTCAAGAACATAGTGCCCACGAAGCTCATCACTAAGCTAAGGACTCTGGGACTAAACACTTCCATCTGCAACTGGATCCTGGATTTCCTGATGGGCCACCCCCAGGTGGTAAGAGTAGGCAACAACACGTCTGCCACGCTGATCCTTAATACTGGGGCCCCTCAGGGGTGTGTACTTAGTCCTCTCCTGTATTCCCTGTTCACCCACGCCTGCGTGGCCAAACACGACTCCAACACCGTCATTAAGTTTGCTGACGACACAACAGTGGTTGGCCTGATCACCGACAACAATGAGACGGCCTATAGGGAGGAGGTCAGAGACCTGGCAGTGTGGTGCCAGGACAACAACCCTCCCTCAATGTGAGCAAGACTAAGGAGCTGATCGTGAACTACAGGAAAAGGAGGGCGGAACAGGCCCCCATTAACATTGACGGGGCTGTAGTGGAGCGGGCCGAGAGTTTCAAGTTCCTTGGTGTCCACATCACCAACGAACTATCATGGTCCAAACATACCAAGACAGTTGTGAAGACGGCACAACAAAACCTTTTCCCCCTCAGGAGACTGAAAAGATTTGGCATGGGTCCCCAGATCCTCAAAAGGTTCTACAGCTACACCATTGAGAGCATCCTGACCGGTTGCATCACCACCTGGTATGGCAACTGTTCGGCATCTGACCATAAGGCGCTACAGAGGGTAGTGCGAACGGCCCAGTACATCACTGGGGCCAAGCTTCCTGCCATCCAGGACCTATATAATAGGCGGTGTCAGAGGAAAGCCCATAAAATTGGCAGAGACTCCAGTCACCCAAGTTATAGACTGTTTTCTCTGCTACCGCACGGCAAGCGGTACCGGAGCACCAAGTCTAGGACCAAAAGGCTCCTCAACAGCTTCTACCCCCAAGCCATAAGACTGCTGAACAATTCATAAATCACCACTGGACAATTTACATTGCCCCCCCCCCCCTCCCTTTTGTACACTGCTGCTACTCGCTGTTTGTTTGTTACCTATGCATAGTCACTTCGCCCCCACCTACATGTACAGATTACCTCAACTAGCCTGTACACCCGCACACTGACTCGGTACCTGTGCCCCCTGTATATAGCCTCGTTATTGTTATTCTTATTGTGTTACTTTTTATTATAACTTTTTATTTTAGTCTACTTGGGAAATATTTTCTTCTTGAACTGCACTGTTGGTTAAGGGCTCGTAAGTAAGCATTTCACAGTAAAGACTACACTTGTTGTATTCGGCGCATGTGACAAATAAAGTTTTTGATTACTTTTGCAAGGCACTGTAAGGTCCCACAGTTGACATTGCATGTCAGAGCAAAAACAAAGCCATGAGGTTGAAGGAATTGTTTGTAGAGCTCCAAGCCAGGAATGTGTCGAAGCACAGATCTGGGGAAGGGTACCAAAACATTTCTGTAGCATTGAAGGTCACCAAGAACACCATGGCCTCCATCATTCTTAAATGGAAGAAGTTTGGAACCACCAAGAATCTTCCTAGCGCTAGCTGCCTGGCCAAACTGAGCAATCAGGGGAGAAAGGCCTTGGTCAGGGAGGTGACCAAGAACCCAATGGTCACTCTGACAGAGCTCCAGAGTTCTTCTATGGAGATGGGAGAACCTTCCAGAAGGACAACCATCTCTGCAGCTCTCCATCAATCAGGCTTTTATGGACGGAAGCCACTTTTCAGTAAAATGCACATGACAGCCTGCTTGAAGTTTGCCAAAAGGCTGTTGGTGGCAGCATCATGCTGTGGGGATGTTGTTCAGTGGCAAGGACTGGGAGACTAGTCAGGATCGAGGGAAAGATGAACGAAGCAAAGTACAGAGAGATCCTTGATGAAAACCTGCTCGAGAGCACTCAGGACCTCAGACTGGGGCGAAGGTTCACCTTTCAACAGGACAATGACCCTAAGCACACAGCCAAGACAACGCAGGAGTGGCTTTGGAACAAGTCTCTGAATGTCCTTGAGTGGCCCAGCCAGAGCCCAGACTTGAACCCGATCGAACATCTCTGGAGAAACATGAAAATAGCTGTGCAGTAACGCTCCCCTTCCAACCTGACAGAGCTTGAGAGGATCTGCAGAGAAGAATGGGAGAAACTCCCCAAATACAGGTGTGCCAAGCTTATAGCGTCATACCCAGGAAGACCCAAGGCTGTAATCGCTGCCAAAGGTGCTTCAACAAAGTACAGAGTAAAGTGTCTGAATACTTCTTGAGCCTGAAAATACACGTTGAAATTGTCTATGGATGAAGTACAAAATAACTAAATGAACGTTTGCTTTATGACATTTGGTTCTTTTTCAGACTCTAACTAACTTGCTGAACAATAGTGTTATATAAGGGATATACTACATATCATGCCAAAACATGACTGTACTGTAGGAACAAACACATAGCCTATGCAGTGGATAAAGAGCATTGCGACATACCAGGAAACTGACAACACAAAAAAATGAGTGAAATGTATTAACCCATAGTAAAGTTCATCCCAATAGGAGCTAGCATTACACAGGAGCTATACCTGACCTTTCTGACAGCCAAAAATGTCATTGAAGGTTTAAGGCAAAGAAATCCAGTCATATTTAACCAAGCCTTCAGAATCTTTGACATTTTCTCTGATGTTGCCACTGGATGGCACCCTGAATACTTTGGCTGCATCCCAAATGGCACCCTATTTCCTGTATAGAGCACTACTTCTGATCAGGGCCTATAGGGTTCTATTATACAAAGAATAGATTTTGGACGTACACTCTGCAGTGTTGGCCTTCCCGCGCAGCCTTTAAAGACATACAATCATCACAGGTGTTTGCAGAGCTCTCAGTACACTCAGGAACACCTCTGAAAGGAGGGGATGGTGACAGCTCAGATAAATCCTGGGTCCCATCTTGTGCTGTATGTATTGCAGTCAACACAACAAAGATGGATACAATTGAAATCAGGGGGGAAACACTTCACTGCAACACACATAATGATACCAAAATAGGTCATTATTTAGCGGCAAAAACCACCTCTGGTTATCTATGACTTCATTTAAAAAATGAAGAAAAATGTTTCTCCATGACCATGGTATGCATACAAGCACACTCGCACACACAAGCACTTAACCCTAAACTTAACCCTAACCATAAACGATAACCCTAAAACTAAACCTAGCTCCTAACCATAACCCTTAACGTAATTCTAACCCTAATACTAATTCTAACCTTAACCCCAAACCGCCTAGAAATAGCATTTGATCTCGTAGGGACTAACAAAATGTCCCTAGTTGGTCAAATTTTGGTTCGTTTGCTATTCTTTTGGGGACTTCTGGTCACCACAAGAATAGTTAAACACGTCCACACACACACACACACGCACACACACACGCACACGCACGCGCACACGCAGGCACACGCATGCACGCACAGACACACACACACACACACAGTCTTGTACAGCTAACCTTGTGGGGACACACAATTCAGTCCCAAAATCCTATTTTCCCTAACCTCTAACCCTAAACCTAAACTTAACCCTAAACCCAACTCGTACTCTTTCCCTTACCCTAACCCTAACCTTAACCCAAAAACCTAACCTTAACCCTAAACTTAACCCTAATCCTAAAACTAACCCTAGCTCCTAACCATAACCCTTAATGTAATTCTAACCCTAATACTAATTCTAAACTTAACCCTAAACCCCCTAGAAATAGCATTTGACCTCGTGGGGGACTAACAAAATGTCCCCAGTCGATAAAATGTTTGTTTGTTTACTGTTCTAACACGTCCGCACGCACGCACGCGCACACACACACACATACACACACACACACACACACACACACACACACACACACACACACACACACACACACACACACACACACACACACACACACACACACACACACACACACACACACAGACATCTTCGCTGCCATTCACTAAACTGGAGGCATAGCTCATCTCTGCTCAGCCAGAACTCAAACCAGGAAGTTATAAGCCAGAGGGAGAATCAGAGGGGATCATGGGAGGAGAGGGTCTGAAAACACTCCAACACCGCTGGAGACTGCCATTCCACCAGTTGGCCCACTCACATTCCTTAATTCCAGTTGGCAACCCCTCACACAAGCATGCACACACACAAACACACACACACCACCCCCACAATTCATTTCTGTCAGTCTTTCAGACTGAAGAGCATAGCTTCCCCTATGGACTAAACATTGGTGGTGATTGGGAGGAGAGGAAGGCTTGACACAAAGACAGACTGCAGTCCTTTACACCTGCTGAGTGCTCTAAATAAACTGTACCGGGAAGAAAGATCCACTGTCATTGTTGGTCCATGTCTCTTGTTGATTCATGTGTGTGTGTTGTCTATGACTCTCTCTTTTGTTCACTGCTCTCTCTCTCTCTCTGTCTCCCTCTCTCTCTCTCTATGTCTCTCTCTCTCTCCTGGGTGCCATTCTCTGCTATATGTGGTGATGTGACACCTCCATGCCTGACCAGGAGAGCTCATGAGACATGCACACACCCCTGTCCGCTGGAGTGTTCCTGAGATATTCCCTGCTGGGAGAGATGACAGGGAAACTAGAGACAGAGGTCTAGAGACCTGTGTCCGTCATTTCACATTCACAAACTTGGGAACTCGTACTTCCATCAGCATACTACACAACAGCCTGAATGTTACAGTAGTAGAAGATACACACCTGTGTTAAGTGTTAACCTGTAACCATTATACTACTGGCATGCAACAAATTGCATCTCACTATTGCGTGTGTAGTGTGTTATATGCGACTGGCCGTGACAGCTACGCCGTAGCAACCCCGTAGCAACCTCGTAGGAGCCCCAGGTGTGTGTGAGGAGAGAGAAGGCTGTTATCACAACACAGCGCAATCAGCGCCGTGTGTGTGTGTGTGTGTGTGTGTGTGTGTGTGTGTGTGTGTGTGTGTGTGTGTGTGTGTGTGTGTGTGTGTACACACGTGCGTATGTGTCCTTTCCGCTCATGACCATTTAGGGAGAGAAAGACTTTCTAAATGAATTAATTACAAATGATTCTAAATGTCAAGTGTAGATAAAGCTTAATACCCTGGCTCCTCCTCGCTGCAGCAAAGAAGCTTTTAAATGGCTCGCTGCCAGTCTCTATCTGCCAAACGACACCAAGGTTACCGGCAAAAGCTGAAATATTCATAATATATGCAAAACCGTCCGGCGGTACCCATGGACAGTGTTCATTTGAATTCAAGAGCTGATCTCAAACCTTTGACAACTGCTTAAGTAATTAGTTGGACGAAATGTTATGCTGGAGACTAAAAAAAAACAGACTAGAGAATATTTTTCACGTTTCATCTTTGGCTTTTGATTCTAATTGAATGCGTTTAGGAACTTTCAGGTTTGATCTGGGTTTGATCTCATGGGCTGTACACATAGAGAGAGGATATGACATCATTTGTTTTTACTTTTAGCAGATAAATAGTGTATGGTTCTATGAGAAGACTGTTTCTTCAGCAAGTATTGCACCCCTCGTTTTTACATGTCTATTCTAATTCAGTAACGATCGATATTTGATAATCAACCACAGGAGGTTGGTGTCACCTTAATTGGGGAGGATGGGCTTGTGGTAATGGCTGAGCAGAATGAGTGGAATGGTATCAAATACATCAAACACATAGTTTCCAGGTGTTTGATGCCATTCCATTTGTGCCGTTCCAGCTGTTATTTGGAGCCTTCCTCCCCTCAGCAGCCTCCACTGTAATCAACATACAGCATGGAACAAATCAACATTGCTCTAGGTTTCTCAATTTTCCTAGCAGGAGAAAAGCAGCTTTGAGTACAGTAACATTGACTTGCAGATTTTGGCCAATGCATAATTAATATATGACAACACAACATCCTGTTTTGTTGTAAACAAAAGCCAAGCTCAGTGTCGGACACAGGATAGTGCTGTTATTCTATTGTTTTTTACTGTGCAGGCCTGTTCACAATGGTATTATTAGCGTCTGCCCATATCTCCCAGGTTGGGTGTCACAGTCCTATAATGAGAATCATACTCCAACTACTTGGAACTAGGCCAG
Source organism: Salmo trutta (assembly GCF_901001165.1). Taxonomy (NCBI): domain Eukaryota; kingdom Metazoa; phylum Chordata; class Actinopteri; order Salmoniformes; family Salmonidae; genus Salmo; species Salmo trutta. The sequence continues at coordinate 14,128,291 of NC_042995.1, forward strand.
AACCCATTGAAAGCCACCCTCCATGCCTAACACATTACCGCAGTGTATTCATCTAAAGAGACTCCGTGTTTGTGTTTACCGAGCTTGATTCACTTCCAATTAGAGGGAAATAATTACACTCCACAGGACAAGGGATGCAGCCGTGTGACAAAATGGGGAAGGGACGAGAGGCTGCTTGTGACACATTGAGAGAGAAAAAAACTGATTTAGATTATGATCTGGGAGTGCATTTTCTTTGACACTTAAATATTCATTGATTACAAAAAATATATATTATTTATTATTAGTTTGGAGATATACAGGAGAATTGGTGGTTAGTTGTCCTTTTATGTATTCAATATATTAAAAAATATTATTTACATTTTAGTTATTTAGCAGACGCTCTTATCCAGAGCGATTTACAGTAGTGAGTGCATACATTTTCATGCTGGTCCCCATACATTTTCATGCTGGTCCCCTCAACCCTGGTATTGCAAGCACCATGCTCTACCAATTGAGCTACACGGGACATCGTAGTTCATATTTATAAGAAACACACTTGAATAAACAAATATCAGCACTTTTTTATCGACAACACTGTGATAGCGGTATTACATTAAATTTGAATGCCCTTGGGAATACTCAGTTTAGAAAAGCACCATGGCAAACACATAACACAACCCCACAGAGACCCCAGCCACGAGCTGTTCACTCCCTTACCATTGGGCAGACGCTATCGGAGCATGAGGTCTGATACCAACAGGCTCAGAGACAGTTTCTATCTACAAGCCATCAGATTGCTGAACACTTGAGCTGGACTGACCACCTGCTCTGATTCTCCACATCTTAGCACGCATGCACTCACTCATGCACACCCACACACACACACACACACACACACACACACACACACACACACACACACACACACACACACACACACACACACACACACACACACACACACACACACACACACACACACACACACACATATATATATACATTCATGCTAAACACACATCACAACTGCTGCTACCAGACTCTAATTTATAATAATGCACAATTTAAACACTTGCCCCAATCCCCTCTTCCACAAAACATGTGTAAATATTGGACTATAAATTGTGCCTTCCTGTACTATACTTGTGCTAAAATGTTTATTCTATTCTACTGAATCATTTACTTTGTTTGCATTCTTATCTTTTATTATTTATTGTTGTTGCATTGTCCAGAAGGAACCTGCAAGTAAGCATTTCCTTGGACAGTGTATACGATGTGTATCCTGTACATATGACTATTAAAACGTGAACGTTTTTATTTTCAGACTGAATGTATGCTGGCTTCAACAGATAACTCTCTAAGGAGAGAACATACAGCAACTCAAAGTATATGGAATGTGCCTTGTTAACATTGCAAAGACATTACAATGTAAAAATTCCTACAGTGCCTTGCAAAAGTATTCATACCCCTTGGCGTTTTTCCTATTTTGTTGCATTACAACCTGTAATTTAAATGGATTTTTATTTGGATTTCATGTAATGGACATACACAAAATAGTCCAAATTGGTGAAGTGAAATAAAAAAAGTAACTTAGTAAAATCAAATTTGGAGAAATTAAAAACAGAAAAGTGGTGCGTGCATATGTATTTACCCCCTTTGCAATGAAGCCCCTAAATAAGATCTGGTGCAACCAATTACCTTCAGAAGTCACATAATTAGTTAAATAAAGTCCACCTGTATGCAATCTAAGTGTCACATGATCTGTCACATGATCTCAGTATATATACCTGTTCTGAAAGGCCCCAGAGTCTGCAACACCACTAAGCAAGGGGTACCACCAACCAAGCAGCACCATGAAGACCAAGGAGCTCTCCAAACAGGTCAGGGACAAAGTTGTGGAGAAGTACAACATTGAAAGAATATGGCACCACAACAAACCTGCCAAGAGAGGGCCGCCCACCAAAACTCACAGACCTGGCAAGGAAGGCATTAATCAGAGAGGCAACAAAGAGACCAAAGATAACCCTGAAGGAGCTGCAAAGCTCCACAGTGGAGATTGGAATATCTGTCCATAGGACCACTTTAAGCCGTACACTCCACAGAGCTGGGCTTTACAGAAGAGTGGCCAGAAAAAAGCCATTGCTTAAAGAAAAAAATGAGCAAGCACGTTTGCTAAAGCAACACTCGAGTGGTTTAAGGGGAAACATTTAAATGTCTTGGAATGGCCTAGTCAAAGCCCAGGCCTCAATCCAATTGAGAATCTGTGCTATGACTTAAAGATTGCTGTACACCAGCAGAACCCATCTAACTTGAAGGAGCTGGAGCAGTTTTGCCTTGAAGAATGGGAAAAAATCCCAGTGGCTAGATGTGCCAAGCTTATAGAGGCATACCCCAAGAGACTTGCAGCTGTAATTGCTGCAAAAGGTGGCTCTACAAAGTATTGACTTTGGGGGGGTGAATAGTTATGCAAGCTCAAGTTTTCAGTTTTTTTGTCTTATTTCTTGTTTGTTTCACAAGAAAAAATATTTTGCATCTTCAGAGTGGTAGGCATGTTGTGTAAATCAAATGATACAAACCCCCCCAAAAATCTATTTTATTTCCAGGTTGTAAGACAACAAAATAGGAAAAATGCCAAGGGGGTGAATAGTTTCGCAAGCCACTGTATATAGACAGATAACTCACCAACAAGAAAATATACAGTAGCTAAAGGTATGATAATGTGCTTGACAAACATGGGTCCAACAGGCACTATTTGTAAATATGTGTGTGATTGTACCAACCCTTTTAAGAGCTCAAGTGTCCTTGTCCTTGGGACACCAAGGGCATCGTGTACTTCCTCTCCGGCTACGCTAGCTCATCCTGGATGGCCATTCATTCCTCCGTCCTTCTATAATAACATTTCCATCACAAACTGAGCTAGGCTGGAAAAACCTACACATTTCTGCCTCTGCTTTTTAAACAGGCCGTGTATTGCAGCAAACGCTATTTAAAAAGCCTTGTACAAGTCAATGCAGAGAGAGGGAGAGACCAGATGTGTACGGATGCCGGTGTAAAAAATGCACACTGAATTTTCAAACTGTGACAGCTCAAGGGAAGTGGAGCTGTTAACATATTCTGAATGGTCAGTAGCAAGGCCAGTGCTCCGATCCGTCTTTGGATCCACCCAGTGGAGGCTGACAAGGTTGGCTTCTATTTGATTCGGGGACGGCAGCGCGAAGATGAGGAGGCAACATACTGTAACATTCATCTGGACTCACTTTTCCTGTAGAAAAGCAGCTTTGGAAACCAGACAGATACAGAGTTAGATGGACCAACGTTCTGAAATTGAGTGCTATGGAGAAAAAGATACAGACACACAGACATACATCTATATTGGGATGCCACACACACACACACACACACACACACACACACACACACACGGTGCTGATTGCGCTGTGTTGTGATAGCAGCCTTCTCTCTCCTCACACACACCTGGGGCTCCTACGAGGTTGCTACGGGGTTGCTACGGCGTAGCTGTCACGGCCAGTCGCCATGGCGAGGGATTGATGACACCCATTGGCTACTGAAGATGTATACATCATGTCTGTCTAGGGCTGCAGTAACCAGATGGACCCTGACCATCCATTCTCTGTCAGGGACACAGCTGCCCTGCTCCGTCCAAACCCCCTTGCTCTTGGGGTACTAACAAGTCTTCACTGCTCCGTAGGAAGGTGGCAGGGATATATAGTGTGGGATATAAGGGTGGAGGGGGATGAGGGGGTGAAAGCATGTAAACTCAATCACAGAGTTTTCTGGGGAAGATGAGGCAATGTCTATCATAGTGGAGATTCTTTGCTACCAGGATTCTGGCTCGGCCAGGTCAGCTTTACAAAAGTAGCCTTTATTTGTGTTTTTTTCCTTTTCAAACAGCAAATGTGGATAAACAGTATCAATTGTGTAATGTACTTTCCAAGGTTTTGGGCTTTTTGAGTGAATTCTCAGAAGAGAGAAATAATCTGATGATTCATTTTATACTATTTCATCAGCTACATCTTCCCCCAATGGCAGTTTTAAGACAGAGACCTTTCCCTTTGCTTGACAATGACAAACTGTAGTGTTCAGAGAAGGAATGCTTGCAGAAATATTGTCCAATATCCAATATTATAGTTTTTGTGTTATTTAGATTTGAATTAAAATGACACATTTGGTTATATACCCGATGTATTTGATGTATCATGATAAGTGCAAACAGAGCATAATGTGGATGTATGAGTGTGTGTACATGTGTGTTGTTTTGTGTGTGTGTGTGTGTGTGCATATGGGTCTACACAGCTGTGTGTTTGTGTCTGTGTTTACATCTGCCCCCCTGGGTATATGCGTGTGTACATATGTGAGTGTGTGTGTTTGTGTGTTCAAGTCTTGCAGGTGAGGGTTAGCGCATCTCCCGCCCGAGTTCATTGGTGCCCCCTATGAGGAGCGGAACGAGATCTCTAGATCTCTTAACACAAAGGGCCGTGTGGAGTTCTTCCCTGTCCACCCACTCCATTATAATAGTCTAGCTTAGTGTGACTGACAGAGCCTCTCTGTGCTGTGATTGAGTGTATTGATCTCCACCGCCGGCCGCACTACTCCGGACACCGCAGAGGAGGAGACCAACAATCAGATCCTTCACGCGCAGAAAAATCCTTCCTCATCTTCCTTAATCATTCCGTCAATGATTAGCGGCAGGCTACTGAGGGCTCTGACAAAGACATCTCCCACAGAAAGGGTTTCTTTTATTTTTTTACTTCCATTTCTCGACTATGCCGCCTGCCCCCTTTTTTTCATTGGCCTTTTTCTGTTGGAATGGTGTGTGTGTATGTGCGTTTGTGTGTGTGTGTGTGTGTGTGTGTGTGTGTGTGTGTGTGTGTGTGTGTGTGTGTGGGAAGGGAGGTTTAGAGATGGGTTTAGGGGCCCCTCCTCCTCACCGAATAACCCCACCCAGTTGTCTGCCAATCGCCAATCCCAAACTGCCCCTTCCTTCCGCCACACCCCATTGTGCGACACTCAATGAACTGGCAGCGGTCCAAGTCCATTCCCTCCACAGTGCTCAGTCAAAGCTGTTTATCAGACAATGATCCTCCCTTTTATCTGTAGTATTAGATCTTATGTTTGTAGAAGCAAGATATTGTGACTGATTAAGAGATGTGGACGGAGTGGGGTTTCGATGATATTGTTATCGGATTATTACAGATCTTGAGGGCTCTTGTTTGAGGAATAAACAGGGCAGTTAAGTTTAAACCCTACAGTTAACTGCATGAATCCTATTGGAAATCTATCCTTTGCTCTCAGTCCTTCGCAAGGCCTGCGTTTACACTCCTTATTCAACATGATAATATAACATCACTTTCTCCTTTTGCTTACCAAATGTCTTGACCATATGAATATCTCTCACTGGCCTTTTTGTTAACCTTTCATTTTACTCAGGAATACAGTTCTACATTTTGGACCAGTATATTCATAGCTTGAATTTTTTGGGGGAAAATGTCCACAAATATTTTGGTACATAATTTCCTTCAAGCTTATACGTGGCGGTTACAAATGACAAAACATCTATTCAATGGCTTATCAAGTTGCCGCGATTTACAGTGTGGACATACCATTGTACCACTGTTATGAAAAGCAGCAGAGAGGACTTCTATTGTGTGTCAACACAATCCCTCTCTCCTGAGTAGCTCTCCTACCACGACAATAGGCTCTTCTCGCTCCACATCAGCCCGGCCACTCCTCCACTTATTCACTTATTTTATTCACTCTTCGCTGATAGAATTGGACATTTGTCTCACTTTGGGTGGAAACTCGGGGTTGCAGCTCCTCTCGCCCACCTAACTTAGGTTTGCTGAATACCCATTATCGCCCCACACTCTAACCACGCGCTGTGTGAAGGCTGCGGAGGGGAGAAGATAAAAAGAAAGCAGAAAGGTTTAGCAATAGCTGCTACAGCACTTGTGAGATCTCGCTGCGTCTTAATTCCTCTCTTCCCCCGAGTCTGTTGAATAGGGAGATTTAGAGGCAGCGACTACAGAGGGGAAAGGAGACAGAGGAAGAGCACTGGTCGAGTTAATTAACTGATTGGTTAAGTCGGTGGCTCAGTGACCGGAGTACGTCGCACTACTCACTGTTCAATCCTCTATTATTCTTAGTTTATGGGCCGTAAGGTCCAAAGTTTTTCCTGGTCAGGCCCAATTATAATGACACCAACAGCTGTGTGAGGCCATGGCTGATTTAACCATTTGGATGACTACATGGTAATGATTAGTAGTCTAACACAAACACTTTATAGGGAACACACAGAAATATAAAATGCATTTGAATAATTCTTATTATCAATGTCATACTCAAGAATAGTCTTTGTTAGGCTACAGTGTCTTTGTTTTGCCCTTTTTCTTTCCATATACAATTTTTCAGATAGGTGTGATATTATTATTTTCCAATTTGCATTTAGATCTAAACGTGGAATAAGACTGTTTGACTGACTGTGAAGCGTTCCCTGGTTCATCACGATAGGAAGTCTAGCACATGATTACACCATGGCCCATCATCCAGGAGAAGAACACTAGTCGACAGCCCAAAAGTGCCCATTTTCAATTACCTCCTTTTAGGAATTTCAATATCAACCCGCACTAGAAGAGGCTTCTCAAGCCCACCCTCTAACCTACACACACACTCAATACAGACCCCAAATGGGCCACTACGAGCCCGTAAAAACATGGCCGCCATTGAAACGATACAGTTATGTAATTTTGGAGACGGGTAATTGAGTGGTACTCTTCTCAGAGAAGGACCTGGCTTCGTTCCCTCTCGAGGAGTAGTGGGAGAAGATAGAGGAAGGTAATCACTGCTTTTACAAGCTCCACTTCTTACGGATGGAGGCTGGTCCTTGTCTTTGGTGAAAGCAGCTCTTCAACTTCCTCCTTCAGAAACAATGTATTACTAGCAAAGCCACAGGTATGTAGTCATGTTAGAGTCATCCTCCGCAGTTTCTATTTCGCTGTGACCCTATAAGTTGGTTTGGTTTGGTTTTGGAGGGCTGAGGGGGAGTGTCATTGCAAGTGCATAATCAAATAAGAGGAAGGAACATATGTACTTGCATTTTTAAGGCCCATATTTGCATGCATCATTTTGAGCAGATGAGTACAGTACTGTCAGGTATACTTTGTGTTTTGGACAAGTTACCATGACGAGCAAAAAATACTGCAGAATTAGGAAATGGTTGTAGGACTAGGCTAACGTTATTAGCGGTTTTCCCTGGACATATTGAAAACACGTTGGACTAACAAACCAACCAGTAACCAGACTGCGTGAAAGAGTAAACTGTGTAAGAACATAATGAGTGGCATCAGTCTTCAGTTATGTCCTGCCGCCAGTCTGTTCAGAGTGACACCAGACAATGGCACCTTTCTCTGGGAAACCAATGTGCATCACAAATATCACCCTATTCCCTATATAGTGCACTACTTTTGACGAGGGCCCATAGGGCTCTCGTCAAAGGTAGTGCACTATATAGGGAATAGGGTGCCATTTGGGACTCATCTCAGGTTCTTCAGGAAGAAGAGTGGTCAAAGATATGCTGATTGTATTTCTGTCTATCTTTTCTTATGACAAACAAGAGGCAAGGGATCCAATTAAATTCCATTTTTGAAGATTCTCTCCTCAACCCTGGAGAGTGTAACTTTTCCTCTAAGATGAGTTGTGTTCAGCTACGTTGCCTCTGTTTGTTTGTCAGTGAATTAATGAATGAACAGTTGTTGTAGTGGGTTGTCACTAGGGAGGGGTTTGTGGGAAGAATATTATTGATTCATTCATTTATTGTATGTATATGTACTGTGTGTGTGTGTGTGTGTGTGTGTGTGTGTGTGTGTGTGTGTGTGTGTGTGTGTGTGTGTGTGTGTGTGTGTGTGTGTGTGTGTGTGTGTGTGTGTGTGTGTGTGTGTTTGCCCTTTTGTGAAGTGTAACTTGGTATTAAAAAATACGGGTAGATTTGAAATCCTTTTAACATTCTGTCATAACGAGCACATGTTCAACCTAATAAAAAACATGTTTTCCCATCTCAAGAGGTTAAATAAATAAAAAATACTGTAGTAGGTGCCTATTAAGTGCCAAATAAAGTAACAGTGTTGACTGTAACAGGGTTGATGATTTCATCAGAAATCAGCCATGAATCCCCTTGTGACAGGGGGAATGGAAACTTGTTGTGTGCAACAGGGAGGGGGAAATGAATGCAAGCTTCACAAAAAAAAAGGAATTGTTAAAACATTTCTAGCCTGTCTATCTATGGGTAACAGGGCTGACGTGTTATGCTTGACCTGCTCAGTTCCCCACCACAAAACACAAGAAAACGACCAAAAAGGGTGGAAGCAGCTCACCTGCTTTTACACTTTGATTTGACTATTAGATGTTCAACGTTTCTTTTGTAAATAATATTTAAAAAGGAATCATTTCACCATATTAAAACAAGAGTTCAGTTCAAGTAACAGGGTTGACCTTAAAATGAGGGACAGACCCCTAATCACATGACATAAATAATAACGATCAGAAATGACTTTGTCAAAGCAACAACAAAAAACTAGGACTTTGCGATGATGGGGAAAACTTGGAGACATTTTTGAGCTAAGTGGGTTCTTCCTAAAAGTCAGGTGCACGGAGGGACTTGTCAGAATGCTGAATTGTGACACTTTAGCAAGCCTTTATCCATATAAAAAAAATCGGAATTATTGAATTCTCCATGCGGTCTATATTAATGGGCACTTCATTTATTATAACAGGCTTTTACAATTCAATATTTGTGCAAAAATCTACTTAAACTATCACAGGGTGCAAAAGGCACTCATTTCATGGAACGACACAGATATTTCTATTTTGCATGTATCCGTGTACAATATGAAATACACGGTCTAGTAATAGCTGTTAACTCAGGTCCTGAGCAGTTCATTTTTGATAAGAATATAACAGACTTGTTGGCAGCATTGTTTAAATGGCACATCACATATGGTAGAGGAGCTAGGAGCTGTGAGACCCACTGTTGAATGTGATGGATACTGAAAAGGCCTTCAGGCTAGCATCACTTTCAGGCTGTGTCTCTACTTATCCATGATTCATCTCCCATCTCTCTCTCTCTCTCTCTCTCTCTCTCGCTCTCTCTCTCATATCTCTCTCCTGTGCTTTCTCTTTGCCTATCACTCTCTCTCTCTCTCTCTCTCTCTCGCTCTCTCTCTCATATCTCTCTCCTGTGCTTTCTCTTTGCCTATCACTCTCTCTCTCTCTCTCTCTCTCTCTGCTTCTCTCTCTCTCTCCCTGTATATTAACGAAACAACTACATTGGTGGGGAATGAGATGTGATATAACAGGTAAGATATAGATTAAAACGTTCAGATGCATTACAACATACTCTAACCCATTCTCTGATATTTCTATACAACCTGTGGATCAGCTGTGCATCTGCCCTGAAAGCTGGAACATATACAGAACGAAACTCTCCGAACTTGGCTTGTTGGAAATTACTGGAGTCTCACAGTGTTCCAGAATACCTGAGAAGGGGGCAGGTTTCATGTTCCTGTCATGTGATAGTCACGTCCTCTCAGATTCCCCCCACACTGATGACAGACCAGCAAGCTGTTTCATATATTCTGCATGGGAATGAAAGAAAAAAGAGGAGGAGGGTGGAAAGAAGAGGAGGGGAGAAGGAAGTAGAGAGTGATGGAAGGAGGAGGAGGGGAATGAGGTGGAGGATGAGGGGACGAGGAAAGTATACAGGTGAAGAGGAGGATGAGGATAAGTGAATGAACAGCAGCAAGAGGAGGGAGAAAAAGGGTAGACAGTGGGGTCTGGAGTTTTGATGGCGGTGCCTTCAGGCTCCTCCAGGCGATAAGAATCACTGTCTTCTGAGAAGTCCCCAACGTCCTCGCTTAGCCCGGGCCCCTGGAGCGGAGAGGAAGAGAGGGGGCCCGCAGGCCGCTCTGTGATCATTAGGATTCACACTGGCTTTGGCAGCAGGTCTCCCTAGCCACAGACACTGCATATTTAGACCCAGGGATGGCTTCCTCTCCCCCCTGCTTGTTGTGAGGGAGGGCTGGGGAGACGGGAGCCATGCAACAGGACTGAAGAGCAAAGGGCTCAGACGGAGAGTTGGATTTCAACTACACTTACATTGACATTCACTATACTATACACTTCTCTGTGTAAGAGAGCTGCTTGGAATGTGCTGTTGTTATTGCATCGGACATTTGTTCTGTTGTTACTATATGATATGATATATGTTGTTTTCTCAGAAGATAACGTTGGGGATTCATTCTGTATGATTCAGCCCTATTCAGATGAGTCTGAAGGCCTTTTATTGCTGTTTTGAATAATACATAAGTGGTTATCATTGTGTGTTTAAACAAATGGCATAAATACAGGATGGGGTTCTTGTCTTCCACGTGATGTAAGTGGCTCAGGTGGTTAGAAAAGGACACCCCAAAACATGCCTCACCTCCCTCACCTTCCCCCCTCCACCTCCAGCTACACAGCTGTTGTGCTGGTATCGATTTCTCCGGCCCCACTCTTTCCCCAGCATCGTTATATAAGCCAGGGGAATGACCATCAGGCCCAGCCAACAGCCTAGCCGATGGACAAACCTTTACCCGGCTCCTTCAGAGCAGCACTAGATGGACGGAACACTCCTTCTAGGCCCGGGGAGAGAGACAGAGAGAGACCCAGAGAGAGACTCAGAGAGACAGTGTAGTTGTTTTAATTGTTTGCGGTGTTAGTTGGCCTGGCTTTATAGACTCCACGCTGCAGGCTGGCTCTCAGGGGACCGGCACCCGGATGCAGGTCGTGACCCCGGAGCTAGCGGTGGAGCCTGACACACGGCAGGATCGAACTCAGGTACATATCAATTAACTCGCCAATTAACAGACACAAACAGAGATGCTGGGCCCAGATACTGAAGGGACAGGACAGGAAGCTGTGTAGCAGGAGAACAACACTGAGCTGTTTGTCTATATGGAACCAGTATGCTATTAAGGGCTGTTCAGCTCTAGCCGAGGTGGCATTGATTGTGAATGGAGCATTGGACTTGAGAGGGCAGGTACATGAAGGTTAAGAGATAGACTCAATCTGGCCATTAGGAAATATATGCTACAGCTAGTGTTGCAGAAGCTTTTTTGTCAAAGAATGGCCAATAGATTTAGCCGACATATTGATCAGAGCTTGTTGACTACAGCCTATAAAGGACAATGTTGCTATGCTAAAAGCTGAAACATTGTTAACCATGTGAAGACGCTCTTTAAAATACAATCTATGCACTTTATAGTCACTCTATGTGACAGGAGGTTGAGTACTCAGTTAAGAAGCACTGCCATTTCTGTGGGACATTCGATGCCCACGTCTGTTGTTTGGAAAGGCCTGTCTGTCAGGGAAGCACATCTCCTGGTACAGAGGAGAGGGTCATGTGGCTGACAGTGCTCAACTAGTAGTTATGGCAGCCCTGCCACGGCTCACTGACTCCACACAGTCACAAGGAAGGAGATGAGAATCATCAACGGTGTCCTCTTCTGCTCCACACACACACACACACACACACACACACACACACAGAGAGAGACAGACATGCATGGACGGATGCACGTCCCACCCAAACACACACATACTAACAGACACGCGCACACATATGCACCCAAGTAACCCACAGGCAAAAACGCAAACACCTTTACTTTGTCTATCAAAATACTAATAAAACTGGCTTGAAATACCTCTTTAAAATATGCCATGACGAATCAGAAGTATTTCACTTTTACTTTTGCCATTTTCACGGTAAATCACGACACTTTTAAGGCCTTTATATTCATTCAGTTGTTTAAGCCAGGCTGTGGCGTAGTCGGCAGACTGCTATCAGACTGAAAATATGTCTCACCCCATGAGTGAATGCCCCAGTTATTAAGAAAAGCCAACAGTCCTTTAATCTCCTTTACTACTTAATGCTCCCATCTAAACGCTCCAGTGTGGAAGGCAGCGAAGCCTTCAAGTATGAAACATGAATATCTGCACTCAGGGGCTGGCCAGTAAACTCTATTATAATGCATCAGGATCTATCTGGGGACCACTTTGCACATGGTTCTAAATGTATCATATCATCGCTGTTCGAGACATGACTTCACAATCTTGTGATGTAAGTATTATTGCAATTCATGAAATTCAAATACTTATGTTGGGCCGTTAATTTGAACTGTAAGCCGCAGGGAGAGAGATTTACAACTAGATGCTGTGTGGAGTTGAGGGCCGTTTTAATTTTCTTCCATTAAATGAGTCAGTAGAAAGAGGGAGAGAAAACGGGAGAGGACTGAGCCGGTGCGAGGTGAGACTGGCTGTCTTACTCTGAACTTCCCTATCCATGTCACTGAGGCATTTACTTACATCTGTTTCAATTGCAAAGGTCAAATTCCTACACATTTACATGTAGTTGTGATAATGCAGCTATCCTGGTTAAGGCAGGCTTCTCCTGGCCTCCTTGGTGTAGCTTGCTCTGTAGCAAAGCACTGCATTTTGCATGAGCATATACCCCCTGGAATTCTATAGTATTGTTTCCTGATACTTCCTGAAGGCATCGCGCTACACACACTCTCATGCCTGATAAGACGTGTGTCCTTGTAAGACATTAGAACAGAAACACACAGTGTCCTGGGGGTCAAGACAAACAGACAAAGTTCTCTGTTTCAAACTGGCATCAGCCACTAGATTAAAGAACCGACAGTGGAAGCTCACGGGTGTTGTGGCCAGCCTATCACAAAACCACGTCTCCTCAAATCAACCAATCACAGATGATTTCACCCTTGTTAGTGGTGCAAATGATTGTTTGAAGGTTTTAGCCGCTGTTACTGTTGCGTTCACAAAGTGCGGAAAGAAAACACATGTAGGGCAAAGTCGTCTTTCGAATTCATTTGTGCTGCAGAAGTTTTACGGTATCTTTTCACAGATCTGTGCTCTTCTGCGTGATGAAAACGTCGCCCTCAGTGATTGCCTTGCAGACAAATCAGCTCATTCTATACCTGTACTGCACCTCCACTCAAAGCCGTGCACATCCTCCAAAACATTGTCTGGATGGGGATTTCCCGACGGCCTCACCTTAACCCACAATAATCTCCCATAAGTGGCCTGTGATCTCGCATTAGCAGTCATTTGTCAGATGACGCGGGCCAATGCTACGGGTTCAAACTGAGATTGGAAATGCCTCAGTGCACCCCAACAGCCCAGCTATAGCCTCTCTTTACTCTCTGTAAACCCAGGCCAAGATACCATTATCTTCAAGGTATTCTAGGAGATATGGCTTCTGAATCTTTTGGTCATTTCAACTGTTTTGGTGAGCTCTTTGTTATCTCTCCGAGGTTCTTAAATTCAAGTTCAGGCTCTGAGAGAAATGTTTTTAGTGAGCACAGACGCAATTCAGAAGTCATTTTGCAGGGAGGTTGGAGAATTAAATCCAGCGGGGTTTCTGAATGTAGACTCTGGTATCCAATAGCACCATGGAAAGAAAGGCGTAGCCTAGACTCCATACAGTATGTGCCTTGGGTCCTTTTCTACAGCATGATAACCATCATGAGACTGTGAGTCATTTAAAAATCAGAAACAAATGAAAATAGAATCAACTGGAACACTCTCCACTCATACAAGGAACATATACATTACCGTTCAAAAGTTTGGGGTCACTTAGAAATGCCCTTGTTTTTGAGGCCAGCATCCCAGAGTCGCCGCTTCACTGTTGATGTTGAGACTGGTGTTTTGCGGGTAATATTTAATGAAGCTGCCAGTTGAGGGCTTGAGGCGTCTGTTTCTCAAACTAGACTCTCTAATGTACTTGTCCTCTTGCTCAGTTGTGCACCGGGGCCTCCCACTCCTCTTTCTATTCTGGTTAGAGCCAGTTTGGGCTGTTCTGTGAAGGGAGTAGTACAGTACATAGCGTTGTACGAGCTCTTCAGTTTCTTGGCAATTACACAACTAGTCTAAAGAAGGCCAGTTTTATTGCTTCTTTAATCAGGACAACAGTTTTCAGCTGTGCTAACATAATCACAAAAGGGTTTTCTAATGATCAATTAGCTTTTTAAAATGATAAACTTGGATAAGTTAACACAACGTGCCATTGGAACATAGGAGTGATGGTTGCTGATTATGGGCCTCTGTACGCCTATGTAGATATTCCATTAAAAATCAGCTGTTTCCAGCTACAATAGTCATTTACAACATTAACAATGTCTACAATGTATTTCTGATCAATTTGATGTTATTTTAATGGACAAAAAAATGTGCTTTTTAAAAAAAAAAACAAGCACATTTCTAAGTGACCCCAAACTTTTGAACGGTAATGTACGTTTCTGGTGGAATGTATTATCACCGATTATCACTATAGCAATATTATTTTTCTTTATTTAATCACATTGTATCCACTCCTATTGTTGCAACACCATTGTTGTTGTGGTTGTGTCTGTATACACATGGTACAGTGTGGACACAGTAGTTGGACACTATCTGAAGACCAGGTACCTTCCCGCTGTGGACCTGCAGCAGTGTTGTACTTTAAGCCCTGTTGAACAGCAGCCTTCATTGGGCCTCAGCTATCTGATAGAGTCCATCCAAGTGGAGCGCTATTGAATCAGGAGAGTAAACCTCAGGGACATGGTCTAGCACACCCAGCTATATATATATATATATGCACACACACACACACACACACACACACACACACACACACACACACACACACACACACACACACACACACACACACACACACACACACGCTGAACATACACAGCCCCCTGCTAATTGTGTAGACACTTTGGTGACCATGAGATGTTGTGGAGTGCTGCTGTCTGTGCTGCACCAAGCAAAGTAAATATAATACTGTGCTCTCTGTGACCTGTAACCCCCTCACTGTAACAGCAGGAGGTACACATTCCCATACTGTATGAGGTAGACCTGCAGTGAACCTGTAATAACCCATCACTGAAATACTATATCTGTAAGAACCAAGATTCACAATCCTATAATGTACTAGAACGTTACCTAAAAAAGGGTTAAAATTACACATACATTTGGGGCAAGTCAGGATTTGCCCCTAATTGAAAAATTTGAGTGTGATACTATCAAGACAATCATTCACTCACACATTGTTTTATCCCTTGAGATTTTGACCCATTACCAGACAGAGAATATACAAGATGCCTACTGTTTCAAAGGACTGCACGTCTGCTAAATGGCATATATTACTGTTATTATCATATGAAAAGGCCAGAGCAGAACTGCATCATGTGAAAAGGCCAGGCCAGAGCAGAACTGCATCATGTGAAAAGGCCTAGGTAGGAGACAGAGAGCCATGGCGGTCAATGACGCCAGCACTCTCCCACTCTCAATTAAGGGCGAACTCAAGAATAGACCTTTCAAGTAGTTAATTAGATGAAGCCAGTCGTTCATTCAGCGGAAGACTATGCCACAAACAATGAGGTGGTTACCAGTCATGAGCGGCGTTCAAAAAAAATAGGGCTTATCACCATGGAGATGTGAGTTGGCTTCGATATCCCAACGTAAAAGAGTCGTCAGGTTGAAATGCAGATAGGATGTCATTATAATTTTTGGGGCCTAATGACGGTCATTATGTGCCAGCCCTGATTGAATTCCATTTGTTAGTTCCACATTTGAGCCGAATTGGAATAATTACCATTTAAGTGTCTCCATTAAAATTAATGTAAAATTGTTCATGGCCCAGACGTCTCTGGCTTTTTTGAGACTAACATGTTATTCTTTGATTGAGAACTGTTAAAAGGATGTTCTTTAGTTTTAGATATGATATAGAATGAAGGAGAATGTGAATTGGACAGGTGATTTTATGCTGATTTAATTTGAATACATTTAAATTATTGCATAGGGTTAAATCAAATATCATATTAATGAATGTAATTTAATCATTAAAGCATACCACATGGAAAACATTAGACTATTTAAAGGTCTACAGTGTACAGTGCATTCGGAAAGTATTTAGACTTCTTGACTTTTTCCACATTTTGTTAAGTTACAGCCTTATTCTAAAATTGCTTTTTTTTTAAATTCCCTCATCAATCTACACACAATACCCCATAATGATAAAGCAAAAACTGGTTTTTAGAAATTTTTGCAAATGTATATTTTTATTTACAGAAATATTCCATTTACATAAGTATTCAGACCCTTTACCCTTTACTTTGTTGAAGCACCTTTGGCAGCGATTACAGTCTTCTTGTGTAAGATGCTACAAGCTTGGCACACCTCTATTTGGGGAGTTGAAAAACATCCCAACAGCATGATGCTGCCACCACCATGCTTCACCGTAGGGATGGTGCCAGGTTTGGCATTCAGGCCAAAGAGTTCAATCTTGCATTCATCAGACCAGAGAATCTTGTTTCTCATGGTCTGAGAGTCCTTTAGATGGCACTTGGCAAACAAAAATCAGGCTGTCATGTGCCTTTTACCGAGGAGTGGCTTCCGTCTGGCCACTCTACCATAAAGGACTGATTGGTGGAGTGCCGCAGAGATGGTTGTCCTTCTGGAAGGTTCTCCCATCTCCACAGAGGAACTCTGGAGCGTACGTAAATAAGGTATTTCTGTTCCTTTTTTTTTTTAGAAATGTGCAAAATTGTACCTTTTTTTGCTGTGTGTAGATTGATGAGGAAAAAAGTAATTGAATCAATTTTAGAATAAGGCTGGAACGTAACAAAATGTGAAAAAAGGGAAGCGGTCTGGATACTTTCCCGAATGCACTGTATTGACTACACTATGCATGCTTAACAATTCTGACCTTATCATGTCTGGATTAGACTGCAATCTAATTGGCAAACACTTCTCAATATGATCATCTTTCCACTATGCTCTGAGCTGTATTGATGCCATGTGCTGTATTATAAATAATCCAATCAACAGCAGTTGATACAAGGACACTTATTAGCTACCACCTGAAATCTGACTGACACAACATGTCTGCATGTTTATGAAAAGGACATGTTTTGTCTGTCTGGTTTTGCAGGCCTAAAGCATGTTTCTATTGAGCAGCAATAACAAACAACAGCATATATGGTGTCCTTGCCCGCTGCAGTGAGAGTCCTCTCATGAGCCTGTCCACCTGAGTGGATATAAGTGTGTATTTGTGTAGCAGGCAGTGTTAACACACACGCACATGCACACACACACACACACACACACTCCCCTAATACAGCCATTCCCTTGCACATTCACACAGCAGCAGCAGCGGGCGGCCAGCCTACCAATGCACTCGGTGAGGGGATTTGGCCAGCACCTAATCAATCAATGCCAGATTACCTCGAAAGCCACTTCCACAGCCATTAAGGCAGGACAAATGCAGAAATGCAACTGAACAACTTGGAGTTTTAAGCCAACAGTGGGACTTCCTGGTTATTTGTCAAAGTCACTGCTGCTGAGCCGCATGACTGGGTGCACAGAGCGAGTGTGTGGGGCGACTCACGTAGCAGACAGAGGCAAACCAACCAGGCGGGAGAGACTGTGTGTGTGTGTGCCTGAATATGTGTGTGTATGTGTGTGTGTGTGTATGCGTGCGCGTGTGTGTCCCTATGTGTTTGCGCCTCTCTAGCCGTGACTCAGTGGGCCCAGTGGCGTTTACAGTAAATCACATTGCCTTTATTGCCAGATTTAGTAGCTTATTCTCAATAGGCTCCGTTCAATCTAAGCTCCGACCCATCAGGGTCTTAGTCTCAGTCCATAAAGGACAGCAGACCACACACCAGCAGAGACACACAGGCCTTTCAGCCTGCCTACTCAGTCTATTTTCTTTCTGATCCTCTGAACGCTAGGCACTATGGAACAGTGACTGAGTTTCATTGTAAATACTCTCATTTTTCTCCCTTAGGCTTTCATTGCTTTTTGAGGGTGTTATTTTTATGTCAGTGTTCTCTATTCACTGGGGCTTTCTGTGCACTTGATAAGAGACACCAACACAATCTTATTTCACATAGGTACTATTACCAAGGGAACGTATTGTATTGTAGGGAATTTAGAAAGGTGAGATTTTTATGTTAGATTTCAGCTTCATTCAAATTGTACTTGACATCTTTATCTGTTAATAAATATTGCAGGTTAAATGTTTGCATAATGATTTCTAAACGAGGAATACAATTATATCGGTGATTTGAGGATTATAGACATCAAGGAAAGAAAATAGATTTGTATTCTTAATGTATGTAAAACACATTCTCTCAATTGAAATGTTTGATCTGTGTGACAGTTGATAAAACTACTTTGCCTTTATACAAAGCTGCTTGTTTTGTTTTTAAGGACGAGAAGCATCTCAAATTAAGCTTTTTAAGATGTTTTTGGATCCGGCACTTCAGTGGCCTACTAAATAATGCATTATCCAATCATAATATGACACCAGACAATGTTTTTCTTTTCATTTTCAGGATGACTGGAAAAAAAAAAGAAAAGATTTCTCCTGTAATTGATGTAAAACAAAAGTACAGCTTGTGGTCTTGAAGTGATGAAGGGTGACATCAAAGTCCTCGGGCGGAGGGCCTGTAATCCAGACAGTCACGTGACTAGGAACCCCTTCTCTAACCCCTGTGAGCGTAGGGAAGGAAAAACGTTGTCAACGTCGAGGGTGTGTATGTGTGTGTGTGCGTCACCAAATGTCACATGCATGTGTGTGTCTACAGTGTGTGTGTGGTAGGATGGAAACGAGGAGAGTGGAGTGAACGTCTACTGTGGGTTTAGCATCACAGTACACCCCCTCCTATTCAATTAAGAGCTAAAGCTCATTAGTGGTAGCACCACATCATTACCTCTGAAACGGTTAATGACTTCAAATCCATTTAGATTAATGTAGCAGTAAAATCACGGCTAGGCCTGCTCAAATTCAACAAGGCCATGCTTGCACATACAGTATACACGCGCACGCACGCACGCTCGCTCGCACGCACACACACACACACACACACACGCACGCAACACACGCACGCACGCACGCTCGCACGCACACACACAGTCTTTCTAGCCTATCCATTACTCTTAGGGAATCATGTTGGTGCTGGCGAACTGAGCTTTCTTGCAAATTCCCTTTCAAATTGGACTTGTGGTTAATTTGAAAACGAAATCCGAATGATAGATGACTTTGGGAGATTCGTACACTAGGTGGTATTTTACCGATTAGTGTCAAATATTTCATGCTACCGTTGAATATTCAGTATCCCCTGAATTGCTGTCTTCACTGCAATTTGCAAATTAGATGCAAATATTCTGCCTACCACAGGAGGGTAATTTATGTGTGGAGCCTACACAGTACTTTCTACATCAAGTCTGAAATACTC
This sequence comes from Salmo trutta, assembly GCF_901001165.1. Taxonomy (NCBI): domain Eukaryota; kingdom Metazoa; phylum Chordata; class Actinopteri; order Salmoniformes; family Salmonidae; genus Salmo; species Salmo trutta. The sequence continues at coordinate 14,147,631 of NC_042995.1, forward strand.
TAGGTACTCCACCATTTCCTACAAAAAAATAATAGTGTAGTGGATCAAACAGAAAGGGACAAAGATATTACGCAAGTAGAGAGAAACCAACAACATTCTGAAGAAATTCGGAATGTATGTGAAGTGTGGATATTATACAGAAAGAAAAGGAGACGTCAAAGAAGTCTAATAATTCCATGTGTCCTGCTTGCTGACACAAGGACAAAAGGCCAGACACAAGGTGTGTGTGTCCTTGCGTGCGTATTTTCATATATGTGTGTGTGCACTGTATGTGTATGCATGTGTTTGTGTATATTTGTGTGTACGCATGTGTGTTTGTATATGTGTGCATTTGTGTGTGTGTGAGTGTGTGTTTACACACCCACAGCACCATCAAGAATCACAGCGTGGCTGTATCTCAGAATGACCTCCAAGCCAGTCGGCAGCTGTGCGGACCTCACAGCCACGTAGGTACACCATCACGGTGGCTGGCACACACAAGGCGAGCCAAACCCCCTCCATTCTCAGCCCCCAGCCTCCTACTGATTCAACCCTCTGTCTCTGTTGCATCACTTTCTATCACCACAGCAATACCACTCCTAGTAGTGTGACTCACGTTCAGCTGTGGCCTCCTATCAGCCGCAGTCCAGTTTAGAGTCCAGGTTTCAACATAATGGGGAGGGGGACATTCCCTCAATGTGTCGAGTACTTTTTTGCAACAAAATAAGGGTGAGATTTACTCAGCATGTGAACAAAATATGCAAATAGGGTGAGTGTACAAAACATTAAGAACACCTTCCTAATATTGAGTTGCACCTCGCCTTTTGCCCTCAGAACAGACTCAATTTGTCGGGGCATGGACTCTACAAGGTTTCGAAAGCGGTCCATGTTGACTCCAATGCTTCCCACAGTTGTGTCAAGTTGGTTGGATGTCCAACTTGACGTGAAACTGTTGAGTGTGAAAAACCCAGCAGCATTGCAGTTCTTGACACACTCAAACCAGTATATCTGGCACCTACTACCATACCCCATTCAAAGGCACTTAAATATTTTGACTCGCCCTTTCAACCTCTGAATGGCACACATACACAATTCATGTCTCAATTGTCCCAAGATCCTTTTTTAACCTGTCTCCTCCCCTTCAGCTACACTGAATGAAGTTGATTTAATAGGTGACATTAATAAGGGATCATAGCTTTCACCTGGATTCACCTGGCCAGTCTGTGGCATGGAAAGAGCAGGTGTAAATTGCACCTCTTGTTTTTTAGCGCGGAAAATGTCTGTATATCTGCCTGTCTGTCTGTCTGTTGGTCTGTCTGTCTGCTTGTCTATGTGTCTGTATGTCTGCCTGTCTGTCTGTCTGCTTGTCTATCTGTCTGTATATCTGCCTGTCTGTCGGTCTGTTGGTCTGTCGGTCTGCTTGTCTATCTGTCTGTATATCTGCCTGTCTGTCTGTCTGCTTGTCTATCTGTCTGTATATCTGCCTGTCTGTCGGTCTGTTGGTCTGTCGGTCTGCTTGTCTATCTGTCTGTATATCTGCCTGTCTGTTGGTCTGTCTGTCTATCTGTCTGTATATCTGCCTGTCTGTCTGTCTGCTTGTCTATCTGTCTGTATATCTGCCTGTCTGTCGGTCTGTCTGTCTGCTTGTCTATCTGTCTGTCTATCTGCCTGTCTGTCGGTCTGTCTGTCTGCTTGTCTATCTGTCTGTATATCTGCCTGTCTGTCGGTCTGTTGGTCTGTCTGTCTGCTTGTCTATCTGTCTGTATATCTGCCTGTCTGTCGGTCTGTTGGTCTGTCTGTCTGCTTGTCTGTCTGTTGATCTGTCTGTCTGCTTGTCTATCTGTCTGTATATCTGCCTGTCTGTCGGTCTGTTGGTCTGTCTGTCTGCTTATCTATCTGTCTGTATATCTGCCTGTCTGTTGGTCTGTCTGTCTATCTGTCTGTATATCTGCCTGTCTGTCTGTCTGCTTGTCTATCTGTCTGTATATCTGCCTGTCTGTCGGTCTGTCTGTCTGCTTGTCTCACTGTCTGGAGGTATACCAGGGGACCACAAGGTGGTAGACCTACATTGGAACCTGTATAGGAAGGTGTGATGGGAACTGGAGCACTGGGATTTGGAACCTGTATAGGAAGGTGTGATGGGAACTGGAGCACTGGGATTTGGAACCTGTATAGGAAGGTGTTATGGAAACTGGAGCACTGGGATTTGGAACCTGTATAGGAAGGTGTGATGGGAACTGGAGCACTGGGATTTGGAACCTGTATAGGAAGGTGTGATTGGAACTGGAGCACTGGGATTTGGAACCTGTATAGGAAGGTGTGATGGGAACTGGAGCACTGGGATTTGGCACCTGTATAGGAAGGTGTTATGGAAACTGGAGCACTGGGATTTGGAACCTGTATAGGAAGGTGTGATGGGAACTGGAGCACTGGGATTTGGAACCTGTATAGAAAGTTGTGATGGAAACTGGAGCACTGGGATTTGGAACCTGTATAGGAAGGTGTGATGGGAACTGGAGCACTGGGATTTGGAACCTGTATAGGAAGGTGTGATGGGAACTGGAGCACTGGGATTTGGAACCTGTATAGGAAGGTGTGATGGGAACTGGAGCACTGGGATTTGGAACCTGTATAGGAAGGTGTGATGGAAACTGGAGCACTGGGATTTGGCACCTGTATAGGAAGGTGTGATGGAAACTGGAGAACTGGGATTTGGAACCTGTATAGGAAGGTGTGATGGGAACTGGAGCACTGGGATTTGGAACCTGTATAGGAAGGTGTGATGGGAACTGGAGCACTGGGATTTGGAACCTGTATAGAAAGGTGTGATGGGAACTGGAGCACTGGGATTTGGAACCTGTATAGGAAGGTGTGATGGGAACTGGAGCACTGGGATTTGGAACCTGTATAGAAAGGTGTGATGGGAACTGGAGCACTGGGATTTGGAACCTGTATAGGAAGGTGTGATGGGAACTGGAGCACTGGGATTTGGAACCTGTATAGGAAGGTGTGATGGGAACTGGAGCACTGGGATTTGGAACCTGTATAGAAAGGTGTGATGGGAACTGGAGCACTGGGATTTGGAACCTGTATAGGAAGGTGTGATGGGAACTGGAGCACTGGGATTTGGAACCTGTATAGAAAGGTGTGATGGGAACTGGACCACTGGGATTTGGAACCTGTATAGGAAGGTGTGATGGGAACTGGAGCACTGGGATTTGGAACCTGTATAGGAAGGTGTGATGGGAACTGGAACACTGGGATTTGGAACCTGTATAGGAAGGTGTGATGGGAACTGGAGCACTGGGATTTGGAACCTGTATAGGAAGGTGTGATGGGAACTGGAGCACTGGGATTTGGAACCTGTATAGGAAGGTGTGATGGGAACTGGAGCACTGGGATTTGGAACCTGTATAGGAAGGTGTGATGGGAACTGGAGCACTGGGATTTGGAACCTGTATAGGAAGGTGTGATTGGAACTGGAGCACTGGGATTTGGAACCTGTATAGGAAGGTGTGATTGGAACTGGAGCACTGGGATTTGGAACCTGTATAGGAAGGTGTGATTGGAACTGGAGCACTGGGATTTGGAACCTGTATAGGGAGGTGTGATGGAAACTGGAGCACTGGGATTTGGAACCTGTATAGGAAGGTGTGATGGGAACTGGATTACTGGGATTTGGAACCTGTATAGGAAGGTGTGATGGGAACTGGAGCACTGGGATTTGGAACCTGTATAGAAAGGTGTGATGGGAACTGGAGCACTGGGATTTGGAACCTGTATAGGAAGGTGTGATGGGAACTGGAGCACTGGGATTTGGAACCTGTATAGGAAGGTGTGATGGGAACTGGAGCACTGGGATTTGGAACCTGTATAGAAAGGTGTGATGGGAACTGGAGCACTGGGATTTGGAACCTGTATAGGAAGGTGTGATGGGAACTGGAGCACTGGGATTTGGAACCTGTATAGAAAGGTGTGATGGGAACTGGACCACTGGGATTTGGAACCTGTATAGGAAGGTGTGATGGGAACTGGAGCACTGGGATTTGGAACCTGTATAGGAAGGTGTGATGGGAACTGGAACACTGGGATTTGGAACCTGTATAGGAAGGTGTGATGGGAACTGGAGCACTGGGATTTGGAACCTGTATAGGAAGGTGTGATGGGAACTGGAGCACTGGGATTTGGAACCTGTATAGGAAGGTGTGATGGGAACTGGAGCACTGGGATTTGGAACCTGTATAGGAAGGTGTGATGGGAACTGGAGCACTGGGATTTGGAACCTGTATAGGAAGGTGTGATTGGAACTGGAGCACTGGGATTTGGAACCTGTATAGGAAGGTGTGATTGGAACTGGAGCACTGGGATTTGGAACCTGTATAGGAAGGTGTGATTGGAACTGGAGCACTGGGATTTGGAACCTGTATAGGGAGGTGTGATGGAAACTGGAGCACTGGGATTTGGAACCTGTATAGGAAGGTGTGATGGGAACTGGATTACTGGGATTTGGAACCTGTATAGGAAGGTGTGATGGGAACTGGAGCACTGGGATTTGGAACCTGTATAGGAAGGTGTGATTGGAACTGGAGCACTGGGATTTGGAACCTGTATAGGGAGGTGTGATGGAAACTGGAGCACTGGGATTTGGAACCTGTATAGGAAGGTGTGATGGGAACTGGAACACTGGGATTTGGAACCTGTATAGGAAGGTGTGATGGGAACTGGAGCACTGGGATTTGGAACCTGTATAGGAAGGTGTGATGGGAACTGGAGCACTGGGATTTGGAACCTGTATAGGAAGGTGTGATGGGAACTGGAGCACTGGGATTTGGAACCTGTATAGGAAGGTGTGATGGGAACTGGAGCACTGGGATTTGGAACCTGTATAGGAAGGTGTGATTGGAACTGGAGCACTGGGATTTGGAACCTGTATAGGAAGGTGTGATTGGAACTGGAGCACTGGGATTTGGAACCTGTATAGGGAGGTGTGATGGAAACTGGAGCACTGGGATTTGGAACCTGTATAGGAAGGTGTGATGGGAACTGGAACACTGGGATTTGGAACCTGTATAGGAAGGTGTGATGGGAACTGGAGCACTGGGATTTGGAACCTGTATAGGAAGGTGTGATGGGAACTGGAGCACTGGGATTTGGAACCTGTATAGGAAGGTGTGATGGGAACTGGAGCACTGGGATTTGGAACCTGTATAGGAAGGTGTGATGGGAACTGGAGCACTGGGATTTGGAACCTGTATAGGAAGGTGTGATTGGAACTGGAGCACTGGGATTTGGAACCTGTATAGGAAGGTGTGATTGGAACTGGAGCACTGGGATTTGGAACCTGTATAGGAAGGTGTGATTGGAACTGGAGCACTGGGATTTGGAACCTGTATAGGGAGGTGTGATGGAAACTGGAGCACTGGGATTTGGAACCTGTATAGGAAGGTGTGATGGGAACTGGATTACTGGGATTTGGAACCTGTATAGGAAGGTGTGATGGGAACTGGAGCACTGGGATTTGGAACCTGTATAGGAAGGTGTGATTGGAACTGGAGCACTGGGATTTGGAACCTGTATAGGGAGGTGTGATGGAAACTGGAGCACTGGGATTTGGAACCTGTATAGGAAGGTGTGATGGGAACTGGAGCACTGGGATTTGGAACCTGTATAGGAAGGTGTGATGGGAACTGGAGCACTGGGATTTGGAATAGCTCTATGCTGAACTGATGGTGTCCAAACCAGAGGTCCCGTAAAAGGCCAGTGAAACCCTAGAGTATAGAGCCAGCCCTAGTCAGTCAGTCAGCCAGCCAGGCCATGTGTGATCAGGGGTTAAATTGAAGGGGAACAGAGTGGAACAGATGGGAGCATACAGTGGGAATTGAAGCGATTCTCTGTTCAAAATGATCATCGAAATAGCAACCCCTTTTGGGGACAGTTTATAGCACTTTAAAAAAATAATTCCCAATTGAACCTCTTTGTGTGTCTAGGTGTGTGCGCGCGCACACTCACACATGCGCGCCTGTGCAAGTTTGTGTGCGTTGTGCGTGTGTGCACTCACTGTCATCAACTGCTCTTTTGTGAGCACTGAAGACCATCTCAGATGTCTCACTATTTTTTTTAATGAACTTATGATAAACTCATGATAATTGGGATGTTTCAATTGAGCCTTTATTTGACACACTGAACTTCATCTGACAGTTGTTGCATCTTTGATGTCTTGTTTAAATGTGATCTCCCTACTGATGCTCTGATAGTGTGTTAACTGGGACAGTTCAGCTCTAATTAGGACTCAGATAGATAATTCTACATCGGTGCTATAATTATCATTGGGAGATACAGCACTAGGGCTAGTGGAACGAGTGTGTGTGTCTGTGTGTGCGCGCGTGTGTCACACAGCAATCACACATTCACACGCTAGGCTACATTCCCAGATTGTTCTCTAAACATGGGACAATGGTTATTGATTTCTTATTTGCAATTGTTCTTTTTTTTATCAGCACGCTATGATAAATAATCCATAGATTAAAACTGTCTGCTTAGACAGATCCAATCTCATAGCCTACAATAGTCTACTGTAGCTTTTACTTGAACACAATCACGAGCTTCTGCTTATTTCCCAATACAATGCTGCCTCGACGTCTGTTGGTATAACAAGATAATAACCTTGCATAATTACCCCTTTACGCGGGACTTTGAATTTCTGGTCTTTGCAGCTAAACGCATGCGCAATGCGAGGCATACTGGTCAGTCTCCGAAGCAGCTGTTTTAGGGTTTGAAATTCCAACATGGCAGTGGCTGTGGTCAGTGTTGCCTGCGCTAACTTGGAATGGTTTTAAATCGCAGGCAGCCTCGCTTAACCCACCGCACAGTCATTCATCAGCAAGCTCTGCCGTGGATCGATGTTGCTCTAACCCCAGAGGTCGACCTGTCGCACATACAGGTAAGCCTTTCCAGAACTACATTCGAGATTAAAGTAGCCGATATTAGGCGAGTCTTGCCTTAGCAGCGCACCCAAGCGCGTTATCCGTAAAGACACCACCACCCTCCGAGACGCCCTCCGAGACGCAATGGATCATACGGGATTTAAGCATTCACAGTTAAAAACAAGTTTTAGTGGTTTTGCAAATCATTTATCAACGAGTTTGTTCGTTTTAGGATTGTAAAGTAGCGCATTTGCGTTTTGGATTAGTGTCACTTAAAACCGCATGGGTATGTTGTGTTCTTATTTAGGCGATCCAAGGGCTATTGCTCTGTTCGAATGACAGTGCATTGTTTCAAAGTAGCCAACTTTTATACATGCATACGGTGATTACAACAAGTATCCCTATGCATCTTATCGTTCGCATGAGCGGATGCAATATCACAGTCCTTGTGACACGCCATCTATTGTTAAAGCGCGAGAGTAGCCTGTGCCAGAGCTTGTGTATTTGTATTAGGCTAGAGCGATATCACCACATGTAACTTTCTCGATAACAAAATAACAGTAATCAATGCGCAAATGATCTGGTGTGAACCAAGTGGGTGCACCATCATATGATTTGCCCCCTCCCTCCTCCCTCCCTCCCCTCTACAGCGCTATCCAACAGCGTAGGGTCCACTTTCCCTGTAATAGTATGCGTGTAGGTTAGATGAGCGTTGAGTAGCCCCGACTAGAAGGACTCACGTTAAACTGAAATGTGAGAGTGGAGAGTAGTGCTTCTTATGTAAAACAACCTTTGGAATTCCTCCTCGTCCAAATTCCAATTCCAATGCTCTCCCCTCTTCTTCCCCGTTATTCGCAGCGAGACATGATCAGTAGCAGCAGCGTCTATGGTAGGTTCTTTTTCCCAGTCTTTCATTTGATGAACTGTTGTTGTTCTTTTTAAATCGTGGCTGTTTTAACCGTGCTTGTTTTGTGTCAGTTTCTTGAAAATAATGTCAGGGAATATGACTGATGTATGATGAGATATGTTGCATGCGTGTACATTGTTTTGTGAGAGTTTAGCAATGTAGGGCCTACATGTTGATTTGTCCATGCTATTAGGCCTGTCATCCTCAGGCTTGTGTCCAAGTTAAAACGATTAAAACATCAAAATCATTTTGCATCATACTCCATCCAGGCCGAATTGTTGCCACTCTCGGGAAAACAAAAGAGTACTATAGTATACCTAATGGAATATTCCTCGCATCAGATGGTCGCCGTGAATGCAAACGGACCCTTGACGTCTGTCTGTGCTGGCTTTGAATGCACATCGTTATGATGCCGATATGTTTTCGGAACTGCTGCACCCGGAACTCCTTTTTGACGCGCTGTGCTTGGACAATATTAGGCTAACAGGAATGTCTCCCAGGTCCACTTGTTATGTAGGCTACATTCAGAATATATTAGTCTGCTTAAATTATGACTAATATACCGGTACACGTGTTATACTAATCTTCAGAGGTTGTTATTACGGATATACTACTAGTAAATGAGTATATTCAAATGATTAGGAGAATAGACTGTGAGGTTAGCTTTTGTTAGTCTCAGGTGTGGCAAACAATCTGTAATGTCATCAAAATATATCAGTCATTTATAAGTAATTTGTTTTAATAGAATGTTTCTTATACCAGAAACCTACCCTACAAGTAAGAATTATAGCTAGTAATTGATTATTAACCTCATCAGAAATGACAAACAGCAATTTTAAGCAGCTATTAATAACACATTAAGAGGTCATCTTTGTCACCATTAGGCCTTTATCAACATTGAACACTGAAATATCTAGCCTAGTTAGGCTATTAGACACATATTTCAAATTGATAAAAGACTATTGAGATATTTTTGCATCAAAACCAAAATATCCCGAATGAGCATGACAATAATTCCACTTCATCCTGAATATGTGAACATAGAAGATTTAGGCCTATCCCATTTCTGGACTGGCTTTGTGGCGTTGATCCGTATGCATCATACAAACTATAAAGCGAGGTGTGCAATTCAAAACGGACAGGAATGAACTTTTTTGAAGTCACAAAAAAAGAGTGTTTGTTCCTTAGATAATGTAGTGTAACAAGTTAGGCCAGATAGAATATTATGCACCGAGTCTAATTTGTATTTCTCTGTGTGTTCTGAGAAATAACAAATTGGACTTTGCCTACTTTATTCAACATCAACATTTTGTTTATTTGTCATGTTAATTTGTCACTAAGTTTTCATTTGTTGTTTTATACCTTAGTATAGAGATGAATGTTAATATTAGCCTCTCTCTCTCTCTCTCTCTGTCTCTCTCTCTCTCTCTCTCTCTCTCTCTGAAACGCACCACAGCTCGTGGTGTAGTCAGTCACATATGTCGATTGATTATCCTTTTCCACCCCCTGACTTTACTAATGAATTAATTTCATGTAAATCCACTATATATTTGCTGAATGATAGAATAGATTTGTTTTCATTAGATTAGCCCACATAATGCAGCTTGTTATAGTGTTGGCTAATACAGCCAAGAACTTCTCTGGAATAAAGATGAAGACTGTTTCAGATCGAGATATTTCCGCTGCATTGTAAAAATGTCCCCTTGCTATAATGCTGTTGTTTGATTCATTCTCAAATGTATTTTGCTTGATTTTTATACGGTACATCTGTATTCTGTTTTCGATTCTATTATGCACATCATGGAGCCTGGTTGCAAATCCAAATATCTCAGTTTGGGCCCCTACAGATGAGTGATCTCTTGACGCATAAGTCAAGGCAAAAGCCTGTGTGAACATTAAACACAATTTATTCCTTTAAAAAAAAAAAAATCAGGACAACTATCTGTACTGATATTTACTGGATTTAAATTTGGTTATTTCCTAAATAAGGAAGTTGACGTTCTACGTCGTTTAGTGTAGCGATGGATAGCTGGTATGCACTGAGCAGTCTCTTAATGGTGTTTTTCTACCTTGTGGTTATCCTGATAAATTGATAGAGTGAGGGAAGTTGTGGAGGCTACAGGCACAGAGACTGACTTATACCCCGTGTCATTTATACTGGCTGTTGCTGATGTAATGAGAGTTGTGCATGTAGGACGGGGGGTGGAGTGTGTGTACGTGTAGGTGTGTTGGATGGATGTGTGTGTGTGCATTCACTCTCAAATAGTATTATCGTATTGTACTGAAGATCTAAACACTAAAGATCACTATCCACTACACATCCCTACTATATTAGAAACTGAAATTGACAGCACCAATGATTCCCCTCATTATGTACATAATGTCTCATTTTATGTCTTTGTTCAGAAGCGCCGTAATAGTTGCTCAAAGAGATAATGAAGGGGATAGTAGAGATATTAGAGAGGGTTAAGGAAAACGGTCTTCACAAACAGAGACACTAATATATAACAGTCTCCTCGCGATTACTTTGTTTATCTTGCTAGTGATTTTCCCTCTGACTCAGAGTGAATACAGAGAGCGGTTTGGCGTTAAGGCTAGCTGGACTATTCCCTGTGGGACTAAAGACAGGAATTAGCCTGACAGTTTCTATCCGTCTGTAATGTTTACCATTAAAGAAGCCCTCTCTCTTATTAACTTGCCAAAATGACTCCCTTGCATATACTGAACCCTGGGGAATTACTGCTCAGGAAGATGTATATAGTTGGATTCCTTGTAATGTTAAAGAAAGAGACACTTGTCAGACGCTCTCTCTCGCAAATATCAGTGGACTTCTCTCGTCTGCAGCTCCTGACAAAGGCCGGCTTCAAATGAGATCTAGGCAGGGTTGTCATCTTTTAGCAAATATGTTAAGTGTTGTCTTTTGTGCTCTCCCCGTTTCAGCGAGCGAGAAATGACCCCAAGGGAGCCTGGCTCATGCAAATCCCTCTCTCTCTCTCTCTCTCTCTCTCTCTCTCTCCAAAAACTAGTCCCTGGACTTGTGGCAGCTGGCTATGTTGTCTTTGTGTGTGTCTCTCTGTGTGTGCTGACAACTCTCTCAGTGATCTAAGTTAGAGAGGCACACAGCGCTGGAAACGGGAGGCAGCTGTCTGTTGCTATACTGTCTGTGAGACGAAGAAGCATTCGTTCTGCTGCTGCAAAGATGAACGGCCGCCAATCCGTAAATCCTTGACATCCAGCCTGCCCCTCCTCGCTCTCCTCCTGCACCCCCTCCTCGTCTTCCTCCTCCTTCATTTCTTTGGATCAGTCTGTCAGCTCTGGCTGTCTGTTTAGATGTTTTTTTGTGTTTGGTGTTCCTCTGACTGACAGTGTATGGGCAAAGGCATTCTTTTGGAAAGTATGATAGTCCCAGAGACAAACGCCTAAATCCTTCCTCTAGCCATTTGAACGGTGATCTGTTTGTTCTTCCCCTCCCTCAGTCTGTCATCATACTGTTATCATTCTGAGTGCTGACAGCCCTGTGTCTTGTGGGGGTTTAGGAGAGAAAGAGGTCTCCTGATGTACAGTATCTGGTTTAGTACAGTAATACTAAGTCTAAATAAGTCCAGGAGTAAAAATGTGCTTAAGAAGTCACATAATAAAACAAGCAGACATTTGATACACACTTTGGATGGTGTATGAATATACCCAGTCACTACAAAGGTACAGGTGTCCTTCCTAACTCAGTTGCCGGAGAGGAAGGAAACTGCTCAGGAATTTCACCATGAGGCCAATGGTGACTTTAAAATAGTTAGAGTTGAATATCTGTTATAGGAGAAAACTGAGGATTGATCAACAATATTGTATTTACTCAACAACACTAGCCTAATTGACAGAGGGAAAAGAAGGAAACGTTTACAGAATACAAATATTCCAAAACATGCATCCTGTTTGCAATAAGGCACTAAAGTAATGCTGCAAAAAATGTGGGAAAGCAATTCATTTTTTGTGTTAATACAACACATTACTGAGTACCACTCTCCATATTTTCAAGCATAGTGGTGGCTGCATCCTGTTATGGGTATGCTTGTAATCGTTAAGGACTGGGGAGTTTTTCAGGATAAAAAATAAATAGAATTGAGCTAAGCACAGGCAAAATCCTAGAGGAAAACCTGATTCAGTCTGCTTTCCACCAGACATTGAGAGATAAATTCACCTTTTAGAAGCACAATAACCTAAAACACAAGGTCAAATCTACACTGGAGTTTCTTACCAAGATGACATTGAATGTTCCTGAGTGGCCTAGTTACAGTTTTGACTTAAATCTACTGGAAAATGTATTGCAAGAGCTACAAATTATTGTCTAGCAACGACCAACAACCAATTTGACAGAGCTTGATTCATTTTTTAAAGAATAATGGGCAAATGTTGGACAATTCAGGTGTGCAAAGCTCTTAGAGACTAAACCAGGAAGATTCACAGCTGTAATCTTTGCAGGTGCTTCTACAAATTATAGACTCAGAGGTGTGAATACTTGTGTAAATCAGACATTAATGTATTTAATTTTCAATACATTTGCTAAAAATGTCTAAAAACATGTTTTCACATTATGGGGTATTGTGTATAAATGAAAATAAATAAATGTAATATATTTTGAATTCAAGCTGTTACACAACGGAATGTGGAATACTGTAAGTCAAGAGGTATGAATACTTTCTGAAGGCACAGTACTTTAGGTATCACCATATACCCAGTAATAAGGGGAGGGATGTCTTTTTTGTATGAATGGATGTTTTCATTATGGTGACGATAGTCAGCACTTTGTATTCATTAGCCTATTTAGTATTTTGAGCATGCTATTTTAAGTGGGCCCCATTATTGTAAAATCTATTGTTATAATTTTTTTAACGTAAAATACTTTCCCCATCATTCAACATTACAAGTGGGTTTCGGCGAGTTTTTTTTTCCTGACGTTGTAATTGTGTATGGTGCAGAAAGACAAGTGTGAGAGCTCAGGTGTGTGTTGAGATTTGTGGCAGTAAATTAGTGGACAAGTAAAGGAATCAGTGTGGGGCCTGGAAGGGGAAGCAGTGTCAGACAACAGTCCACTAGTGATCATCTACCGTTTAAAACACTTTACCCATCATGCAACTATACTCATCTGTGAACACCGAGACAGACTGCACACATCTCGGGTACATCGCACTGTTTCTTCATCCAGAGTTCAGCGAAATTCACCTTGGTGTGAATACAGGAATTAAAATAATATCTTCCCTGTGCATGGCAAGTGCTCAAAGTGTTTGAAGTTCCCCTGTTTTTTATGTAATGCACCATTTTCATAGGTTTAATCAAATCGAAGCTATGGATTTTTTTCCCCACTCTTTTTTTTCACTGCCCATTCGGAATTTTAATCAGTAATTTCTCACCCCGCGTGGCTTCTCTGCTGCTCAATCTCTCCATACTACCCATGGCTAAGATTCCCTTAGATATTAACACATTCTACCGAGATGATGGGAAAAGTTAAATATGCTAAAGACTTATTAAAGCTAACGTCCTGCTACCGGATATTCGGCTTCGTTAGATCCACTATAGACCACGGCTTATCCTGTACATTGTATTTTCAAATGAGACCTTCGACGATTCTAATTAAGTTATTGATATGGACATCTGAGTTAAACGGTGCATTGATATGCGACTTGCCTGATGAGGGAACCAGTTATTAAACGATGACTGCTTTTTTCAGGGCTGCTGGGTGGAGAGAAAAAGACAGCAGCAGAGAGAGAGCGAGCGAGAATTGAGTCATCTCTCATCTGCCTGTGATCTGATCCTATATCTTACTCTGTGCGTCTCGGCTGGTGTACAGCTTGATTAGGCAGACGATCATTGGAGAATCGCGCTCTCTCTCTCTCTCTCTCTCTCTCTCTCTCTCTCTCTCTCTCTCTCTCTCTCTCTCTCTCTCTCTCTCTCTCTCTCTCTCTCTCTCTCTCTCTCTCTCTCTCTCTCTCTCTCTCTCTCTCTCTCTCTCTCTCTCTCTCTCTCTCTCTCTCTCTCTCTCTCTCTCTCTCTCTCTCTCTCTCTCTCTCTCTCTCTCTCTCTCTCTCTCGTCAGCCGCGGTCAAGTAAGTCCCTGCCTGGCATATTCATTCACCCAGCCCCTCTCTCCGCAGAGCTGTGTATGTGTGTGTGTCTGACAGCTTGGCAGGCTGCCAGGGGGTGGCACAAAGGACCTTGAGTGGCTGGGCTGGGTGCGTTATGTGTGTGTGTGTGCGGCACGGCCAGCACGGCAGCCTGTGGCCTGTCTCCGGGAGGGAGGGGCGAGAAACAGACAGCGAGGATGGAGGAGAGTAGTGTTTTGTAAAGTGCCACGTCCAGCAGAAGCGTGTGCATAATCAGGTTGATCTGCGGGGGACCTGTGGAGAAGGGTGTGTGTCTGTGTGTGGCAATGTGTATGCAAGCATGTTTGTGTCTTTGTGGGTGTGCGTGCCAATTTGTGTGTTGGAGTCTCTATCAGTTATTGTGTGTTTGTGTCGGGTGCAGGGTTTGGCTGCGTTTGAGAATGTAGAGTCTGCTAAGGATGGTACTGTATGCACTGGGTAATGAGATGCAGCTCTGAGCTCCTCAACCTGGTTTCATACATTATCCATATAGGCAGATACACGCGTGGTATTGACTTTTGAGTGGGTGTGCATCAGTCGTGGGAGTTGTTTTGGGTCAAAGAGGAAGATATATATTTTTTTAAACCCAACCGATGCAATTGCTTCCATTATTTTCAAAAGGTTTTGTTTGACATGTAGAAAATATATCCTCTTATACTTTTAACTCGCCACTCGCTTGTTTTAGTCTTATTAGATAGAAAACATGCAAAAATTAGTGTGTGTGTGTGTGTGTGTGTTCTTGTATGTGTTTCTGTTCTTAGAGTGTGTATGGCAAAAGAACCTCATCACATTTAGATAGAGTGTTGAATTGAGAGACTTGGCCAAGTTCCACCCTCCACCCGGTCGACACATTAATCCTGTTCTCCACACTCCTTCGGGCCAATGAGAACCCTGGGGGGTCTCAATGACATGATTACTAATGTGTGCTTTGGAATAAAGACTGCCGTTGTGTCCTGCAAAGCTCATAAACCACTGTATGATTTGTCCATTGTTGTCAAATCACTTTGCTTTCGCCAAGAACTAGGCATTTCACTGAAGGCTTAATGCTTTTGAAACCGTCAGCGACGTATTCGAGTTCCTCTTTTGTTACTTTGGCCGGGAAACTGCCAAGAGCGCTGCGCTGAATATTGTTGTCAGGAGAGAAAAGGGGGGTTTTGCCAGAAGAGTCCATTGAGCAGACTGAATGGACCATTCATATTTAAGAAGAATTACCCAGGCGCCATATTGTTGGCGCAACAAGGCTAAACGCTCTCCAACAAGGGCGAGATTGTGGGTATTTTGACGAGTTGTGAAAGTGTAGAAAGCATGGGTCCTTAAAAGAGTTTCAAAAAGAACTGCGGTGGGCCGTATGAACCAAATAAAATAATTGTTGCAATATTATGTAAAGTGGTGTGAGTTTTTAAAGTGGTAGTAGATAGGACTGGTAATGGGCAGGGACCTCACGGTACAATATTATCACCATACTTAGGTGTCGATTCTATACGTATTGCGATTCGAAGATGGAAAGAAGATGGAGAACAAGCTATAAAGGGAAAATACTGAAGTTTTAGTGCAGGTACAGCCAACTAGCGCAAAACTAATATTGTAGTATTGTCAAAACGGTACGATGCGAAATATCGGCAAAAATAATATCCCGATATGTAACTGTATCGATTTCTTCACACATCACTAACTGGTAGCTGTAGATTTATCTCAGGGTCGAACACATTTGTCATTTTAGAGACGGCTAGAGGTGATAGTTTTATGGTTGTACTTCAAAGCACCATATTAAATTCACAATGTATTGTTGAGAAAGCAAAAGGTTCACTTACTGTTCTCCAGAATGTGTTTTATTGAAGCTCGTGATACTGCAACATTTCAACTGACCCATATTTGTCCTGTGCCAATGTCAGTTATCCCTCTCTTTCCATTAATTTTACAATGTAACCCAGTTATTTGCTACAGACACCTTACCCCCAGCATTCTCCACTGATAATTCTAATAGCAGAATATTCTTAACAACAGACATAACCTTTTAGAATGTACTACCCAGCTAACACATTTTGGTTCCAAGAATGTTGTAGGAAAACCAAAGGAGAACCTTTCGGGAATGTTACGGGAATGTTCTGTGCTAGCTGGGTACAGTACCACACCCTTTAATTTGTTCTGAAGCTGTAGAATCTCTGCTCCCTTGGAAGGCAGTCCAGTCCTGTTTACAGTACGGTATTAGCTCGCTAGGCTAACCCTTAGCATAATGTCATCTAGTCTAGGAACCTTTATGTCACCCTGGCCATGCATTCACCCGGGTATTAATCACCACTGTGGATCTGCGTCTTAGAGGATTATCAAATGTATTGTTTGGCTGCCTGGGACTGTAATGGGTGTTTAATTACTCAATAAAAGCGCTTTTATGGATTCAAGTCCTCCAGTGTATCGAGCAAATGGTATTGATCTGGCTCTCCGCTGCAACATGATCGCCTGTGAAGGAGAATTAGAGCCGCCCGCCTGCCTGCCAATGGGCCTGCTCGTTCATTAGTAGCACATTACATACTGGGTTGGTTCAGACATAAGATTGGTAAGATCAGGGTCTAGACAAGACAGACAGTTAGCTTCTGTACCTTAAACGTGTAGATTTCCTGATATTACACATTTACCGGAAGTTAGTCTGATTTCAATAGAATCATTGTCAATATGGTTATGCGGTGTTCTGTTAGCACAATTAAGACTCTTTCCTATGACTTGCTATAGTCTAGCTGAGATAGAGTTAAGCTCTGAGACGTCTACCTGCTAAACGGCTTGTTTCTATAATCTTATGCCCATTGTGGTCTCCCAGGCACAATGCTCATAATGCCGTATTTCTCCAGCCCTCCCCCTAATGATTACAGGGGTGTGAAATCATCCTAACACGAGGGAAACTGAATGCGTATTAGGAGATTATAGTAGTTGAGTGCTATCTTTAAGTAGGTCTTTCATTGTGTGTTCGCGCATGCGCACATGCATGGAACGACAGTACCAAATATCTGTTTCGCAATCTCTTGATTTTTAGGCCACACCTGAATAACGTGATAAAGACTACATCTAATCCTTAATACTGTAAATTTATAGGTCACCTAAGGCAAATCGATCTTAGTCTCTCTCATATCTTCAAGCATTTGAAATGAATGTTTCCCCACTTAACAGTGAGACAGAGGAGTCAGTGTGGAGATGTTAGTGAAAAAGAGAAGGCCGCGTAGCGTGGGGTAGACGGACCCCGACAGACCATAATAGCAGCACTGTCCAATATGGACTACAGTGCCTTCGTAGATAAAGGGATTTTCATGGCGATTCACTTGAACACAGACATGAGTGAAATGTGCTCGGACTGTGGATAATATGAAGTTATTCTCACCTCTCGCGACTATAGTTGAAGTCCTTTGTGCTGTGCCGGTGGTCAGGGAGATATATTTTACGGTTGTATTTAACAGATATTAGATTTAGAGCTTAGTGTCCGTGTGCGGCCACATCGATCATCAACCATCACTTATAAATAACCTGAGATGATCATTACTTCAGTCCCGGGGTCGTTGTTTTCCACCATTTTCACATTGAGGACCACAACATATCTTTCAGACTGTCAAATATCACTAGCTTCCATTATACATCATATAGATTACTATATAGGTAGCAGTCAAATCATTATTTTGATGAAAAGCAAAATGAGGTTCATTTGACATGGAATGGGTTATCTACATACTTGTGTGCACTTGCATTCGTCTATGTCTGATTAATATCCTTGAGCAATCTGTAAACATAAAGATATGCATATTCCCCTCCCCTTTTACCCTCATGTACCCTCCCAGTACCACCTCTGTGGTCAGAGTGAGTGTTGGAGAAGACTATTCATTCCGTGCTGAACCGGTGAACTAAGTAATCTGAATGTGCAAGAGGGACAGGCCTATTGGTTTACAAATCAATTGGCTGCATGTCCATGCCATTAGGTTGACATGTTACGGACGCAGTAAGAAGTGGTCGTAGAGGCAGGCTGTGGTTTGTTCCCCTGCTCCCCTGGACTTAGTCCAGCTACTAGACTCGCTTCTCTCTGTTTCCATTCATTCTCTCTGTCTTTTCTTCGCTCTACCACTGTTTGGCTATTCTCAGTGGATGAGTGCTTCAGGGGATATTGCTTACGGGAAAGTGTGTGTGTGTGCGTGCGTGCGTGTGTGCGTGCGTGTGTGTGTGGGTGTGTGTGTGTGTGTGTGTGTGTGTGTGGGTGTGGAGAGGAGATATTTTGGCCAATGAACCCTTGTTTAGCTCCATCCTCCAGCTCTGCTTTCTTGGAGTGAGTAAGTGCTCCCCAGGGAGAGAGGGCTGTAGTTTACCCAGGCTTAATGCACACACACACACATCACACACAGGCTGGCTCGGTGATGTGTGGTGCTGTGGGATAGAAAACAAAAGTAATCTTAAGAGATTCCCATGTTGGACACTGTCTCATAGCCTCATTTCTCTTGGCTGAAGTCAATTTAGGAATATGTTTGAATAGCTCATTTAATACACCGTTTAAAGTTGTCCCCACCTCTATAAAGAAATCTAATCAAATGTTATTTGTCACATACACATGGTTAGCAGATTTAATGCGAGTGTAGCGAAATGCTTGTGCTTCTAGTTCCGACCGTGCAGTAATATCTAACAAATAATCTAACAATTCCCAACAACTACCTCATACACACAAATCTAACAAGTAATCTAGCAATTCCCCAACAACTACCAAATACACACAAATCTAAAGGGGTGAATGAGAATATGTACGCATAAGTATATGGATGAGCGATGGCCGAGCGGCATAGGTAAGGTGCAGTAGATGGCATATAATACAGTATATATATGATATGAGTAATGTTAGGTATGTAAACATTATTAAAGTGGCATTATTTAAAGTGACTAGTGATCCATTTATTAAAGTGTCCAGTGATTGGGTCTCAATGTAGGCAGCAGCCTCTCTGAGTTAGTGATTGCTGTTTAGCAGTCTGATGGCCTTGAGATATAAGCTGTTTCTCAATCTCTCGGTCCCAGTTTGATGCACCTGTACTGACCTCACCTTCTGGATGATAGCAGTGTGAACAGGCAGTGGCTCAGGTGGTTGTTGTCCTATAATAAGGCCCATTGCAAAATGTTATATGTAATTCACTACAGGTACCTGTGTGAGCTAGTCTAGCTGGGCTAGGATGTTGTAATTTACTGCGTGTTGTCATGTACAAATCTTCCCAGCGTGGAATAGTTCTCAATCGTTCTGATTGTGAAGTCATGTTGTACAAATCTTCCCAGCGTGGAAATGTTCCCAGTCAATAACTGCACGCGCGCCTCTGTGGGTGGCTGAGCTCGTGCAGATGTTTCTCTCACACCTCCTCACCCTTGATTTAGATAGCTAGCATAATTAGCTGTAAACTGGTCGAGATGACTTGTTCTCAGAGGTGTGCCGTTTTACTTTGTTTGTACAGCTAGCTAACTAACAACCAAATATATGCACTGTCAATCGAAAACGTAGTGCCCAAGTCTTTGCAATCGCAAAAAATGTCTTCTCACATCAACCCTCATCACTTTGACACGTGAGTCCGGGTATTTATATGCTGAACTCACGCCTCAACAAGCTTCTGATTGGTCAGAGACAATACTCCTGGCCATCGTTGATTGGCAGATGTGTGAAGCAAATGTGCATTCCCACAGAACAGTTTCTCGAGGTCGAGGCAGGGTGTGAGAGAAACATCCACACGAGCTCAGCCATCCACAAAAAGAGACGAGCTCAGCCATCCACAGAAAGAGACGAGCTCAGCCATCCACATAAAGAGACGAGCTCAGCCATCCACATAAAGAGACGAGCTCAGCCATCCACATAAAGAGACGAGCTCAGCCATCCACAAAAAGAGACGAGCTCAGCCATCCACAAAAAGAGACGAGCTCAGACATCCACATAAAGAGACGAGCTCAGCCATCCACATAAAGAGACGGGCTCAGCCATCCACATGAAGAGACGAGCTCAGCCATCCACATGAAGAGACAAGCTCAGCCATCCACATAAAGAGACGAGCTCAGCCATCCACATGAAGAGACGAGCTCAGCCATCCACATAAAGAGACGGGCTCAGCCATCCACATGAAGAGACAAGCTCAGCCATCCACATGAAGAGACGAGCTCAGCCATCCACATGAAGAGACGAGCTCAGCCATCCACATGAAGAGACAAGCTCAGCCATCCACGTAAAGAGACGAGCTCAGCCATCCACATGAAGAGACAAGCTCAGCCATCCACGTAAAAAGACGAGCTCAGCCATCCACGTAAAGAGACGAGCTCAGCCATCCACATGAAGAGATGTGCGAGCAATTATTTAACTGGGAACATTTTCACGCTGGGAGATATTATACAGCATGACGTCACAATCAGAACACAATCAAAACGATTGAGAACTATTTCACACCGGGAAGAGTATTACATGATACAGGTACCTGTGTGAGTAAGGCTAGCTGGGCTAGCATGTTGCTCCATCCTCCAGCTCACACAGGTACCTGTAGTGGATTACAACATGCTAGCCCAGCAAGCCTTGCTCACACAGGTACATGTGTCGTGTTGCCCTATGTACATGGTCATTGAACACTTGGTCCCTTTAATAATGTTTACATAATGTTTTACCCATTTCATATCTATGTACTGTGTTCTAGTCAAGGCTCATTCTATATAACTACTGCTGTACACACCTTTGATATTCATATACTGTCCATACGGTCTATACACAACATTATATACACTGTATATATTTATATATAACTCAGGGCGGCAGGTAGCCTAGTGGTTAGAGCGTTGGGCCAGTAACCGAAAGGTTGCTAGATTGAATCCCTGAGCTGACAAGGTAAAGATCTGTCGTTCTGCCCCTGAACAAGGCAGTTAACCCACTGTTCCTATGCCATCATTGTAAATGAGAATTTGTTCTGACATGCTTAGTTAAATAAAGGTTAAATAAAAAATACTCTCAACTCTGACGTTGCTTATTCTATTTCTTAATTTTTATTTGGGGATTTGTGTGTATTGTTACGTATATTGCACTGTTGGAGCTAGATACACGAGCATTTCACTGCACCTGTGATAACATCTGCAAAATATGTCTAGGGACCAATAACATTTGATTTGATTTGTAATTGGGTGTGAGCTAGGCTAGCATGGCTATCATATTGTAATTGGGCTAATGTGTAGAGCTAGGCTACCTGGGCTAGCATGTTGTCATTGGGTTAATGTGTAGAGCTAGGCTACCTGGGCTAGCATGTGGTCATTGGGTTAATATGTAGAGCTAGGCTACCTGGGCTAGCATGTGGTCATTGGGTTAATGTGTAGAGCTAGGCTACCTGCGCTAGCATGTTGTCATTGGGTTAATGTGTAGAGCTAGGCTACCTGGGCTAGCATGTTGTCATTGGGTTAATGTGTAGAGCTAGGCTAACTGGGCTAGCATGTTGTCATTGGGTTAATATGTAGAGCTAGGCTACCTGCGCTAGCATGTTGTCATTGGGTTAATGTGTAGAGCTAGGCTACCTGGGCTAGCATGTTGTCATTGGGTTAATGTGTAGAGCTAGGCTACCTGGGCTAGCATGTTGTCATTGGGTTAGTGTGTAGAGCTAGGCTACCTGGGCTAGCATGTTGTCATTGGGTTAATGTGTACCTGGTCTTGGAGGGTCAGTCAAGTGTGAGTGTCAGTGTGGTGTGTCGCATTTCCTTTCCTTTCCTTTATTTTCCTTTTCTCTCTCTCTCTCTCTCTCTCTCGCTCTCTCTCTCTCGCTCTCTCTCTCTCTCTCTCTCTCTCTCTCTCTCGCTCTCTCTCTCTCTCTCGCTCGCCCTCTCGCTCTCTCTCTCTCTCTCGCTCGCCCTCTCGCTCTCTCTCTCTCTCGCTCGCCCTCTCGCTCTCTCTCTCTCTCGCTCGCCCTCTCGCTCTCTCTCTCGCTCACCCTCTCGCTCTCGCTCGCCCTCTCGCTCTCTCTCTCTCTCTCTCGCTCGCCCTCTCGCTCGCCCTCTCGCTCTCTCTCTCTCTCGCTCGCCCTCTCGCTCTCTCTCGCTCGCCCTCTCGCTCTCTCTTTCTGTTAGCCTCCTCTCTCTCTCTCTCTCTCTCTCTGACTGTCTGAAAGTGTGATCACAGTAAGGTAGGAGATGACTGACTTATTGCAGTACTGTGTTGTCCAGAGGAAGGAGGTAGCCGTTGCCCATAGCAACTGATTTAGGGTCAGATATTTTCACCGAAGCTAATGATGTCATCTCCTCAGCACCGTTGAGGTTCATTGCACTCTTTCACTTTGACCATTACCAAGCCATTTCAGGCGTTCTCATTCAAATCAATGTCCTTGTTTTTTGAAGTGAGATACTGGTCAAACGTTTGACGGCGCTCACAAGAAAAGTGTGGTCCTTATATCCGCTTTACACTGGTTTATCTGTAGTACAGCTTAGACCACTCTAACACCTTTCGGGTACATTAACGGTGAATGTGATTAAAGCCAGAGATCGATAGAGACTGACACCCTGCTGGGGGGTGTCACCAGAGGTGTGTGTGTGTTTATGTGTGCTCGTGCACGTGTGTGTGTGTGTGTGTGTGTGTGTGTCACGGTGCACCCACCCCAGTAATATGAGAGCAGACACTGCCTGTTAACAGGCGTACAGCTGCTGTCAGGCACTCTCTCTAACTCTGTTAGGGCTCTTATTGATTGCTCATTATTACTGTTCCCTGAAAGATGAGCTTCCCTTATGATTACATTAAATCTGCTCTCTCTTATTCCTCTGAGACACCGTCTGGCTTATTGCTACCCCCCATCACGCTCCAACCGCCGAGATGCCATATTAAGGAGGGGGAAGGCGTTTTGTAATCGCCGTGGTTTTGACTGTTTAGTTTGATGCTTCCAAATACCTGTCTGGAAATTGTTTGAGGAATTGACTAACCTGGTCTCTCCGTGAAATGGAAATAAGCGATGATTGATATTCTTTTTGTCAATTGTAATTATACTTACAATAACGATTTTTTTGATTTCCTCCCCACTAATTTGATGTAATACTAAAACAGTTATTGTAAAACAAAAGGGAAAATAGAGGATAAGAGATGAAATAATGACTAATGACATTAAGACACTAAGATATTTTTATTTTAAATGAAGCAAGTATCTGGGTCTTTCCTCTTCTTGTGGTGTGATATCATGAGTGAGTTGTCTGAAATATATATTGCTCAGTCAGTCACGGGCTGGTTCTTGTAAAGTTTGGACTTTTCCAAATCTACCCCTCAGTCTCAGAGCTGCATCAGAGGCCATCTTATCACTCAGTCCCGATGAATTATTCAAAGGAATCGACGGCGTCAGTTCAGTCTGAGAACCTGTGACGGTGTTACGCTGACTGCCTAGCTGGCTTGATATTCACTCAGAGAACTGTAATGGATGTCCTCATAGAGTCAAACTAACAGCTCATTCTAACTTCCAAAGGCAGAAATGTCTCGGGAGCAAAGAGACTGAAATATGTGTGGTGTAGTTTGGTTGGAGTTATTTATATTTTGAGAGTGTGTGTGTGTGTGTGTTTTATTTTAATTTTATTTCACCTTTATTTAACAGGTAGGCTAGTTGAGAACAAGTTCTCATTTGCAACTGCGACCTGGCCAAGATAAAGCATAGCAATTCGACAGTCAATAATACAGTAGAAAAAAGAAAACAAAAAGTCTATATACAGTGAGTGCAAATGAGGTAAGTTAAGGCAATAAATAGGCCATGGTGGCGAAGTAATTACAATATAGCAATTAAACACTGGAATGGTAGATGTGCAGACGATGAATGTGCAAGTAGAGATACTGGTGTGTGTGTGTGTGTGTGTGTGTGTGTGTGTGTGTGTGTGTGTGTGTGTGTGTGTGTGTGTGTGTGTGTGTGTGTGTGTGTGTGTGTGTGTGTGTGTGTGTGTTGCGGCTCCTCAGAGGTAGACTGGGTAACGCTAGTGAGAATCTCTTGCCCCCTCGACACGTCTGGCTCAGTCTCAATGCCACAGATCGATGGCCATATTGATCCACTGTTTGAGTGTTTAGACAACCTGTGTGAATTCCACCAGAATGAAATCCACATTGAATTCAAAGTAGAGGTATTTTAGACTCCAAATGAGTCTGGAGTTAACCAATGGTTTTCGTCATGTTTTACCAAATTGTAAAATATTATTAGCAATATTGAAGTAAACACATTTTTCTTATTCCGTATAATTTCAGGCATGAATGAAATAATTGCAAACTGTCAATAATGTCCTTTTATTTGGTGTGCCGGTATCCCTTTATGTAGATTTTTGTTGGATGAAAAACCCGCCTGAGCTGGCAGTGCCTGATGTGAAGTGTGAAAGACTTAACACCTTTGACTTCCAAACTGATCCCATGCGTTTACAGTTCAATATGGAGGTTGGGGTTATTTCAGAATGGTGCTGTTCAGTAGTAGAGACGGGCTGTGTTCTGCTGACAGCAGTTTTTAATCTGAGCCAACTCCTGTTTGGAGCGGGCCTCTCTGACCCCCATCTCACCAACACACGGTCGCCCGCCTTTTCCTCTTTTGGAGGATTGTCAGGGTGGCTATCGTCAGATAATTAGCAGCAGCAGAGCTCTTAACTGGTGACTCTTGTCTCTGTTGGAGGGGTTTGCACTGTTGGCTATGGCAGTGTAGAAATTATTCTGACACAAACCACTATCAAGAAGCGCATGCATTCGATGCACACACGCACGCACACACATTCATTCACAAACAGTGTCACTTTGACAACCATGCCTGGCTCGTCTGTCGAAAGCTTAACGTTACCGTGCCTGCCGCAGCACACACACACAAACAGAAAGCCAGTGACAACAAAGTGATGCATCAGTGGCTGGTGTTCAATAACCATTCAAGAGGAAACTCTGGTTCCACTGTTGTCAGAAAGTTAAAAGTTATGTGACAAAACTCTTTCAAATGAAGATAATAGTAAGTAATTGTAGGTATTTCTTGTACGTGAAATGTACCAAATTGGCTTTAATTGACATTTGATTTCCATGAACAATATTTTTCAAGTCGACACCACACTTGCACTCAAGGAATCACACAGGAATATGAACAAATTAGAAACAGCATATCTCGAGTCCACATTCGTTGTAGGGGACTTTAACAAAATAAATCTAAAGAAAGTTCTCCCAAAATTCCACCAACACATCTCTTGCCTCTTACAGGAAAAATAAGTTGGTCCCCCTTCAGAAAATCAGACCACACCTTCATTCTGATCTTGCAAGTCTACAAACAAAAATGAAAGCAGGAAAAGCCATGGTAAGATTTGTTAAACGCTGGTCTGACCAATCAGAATTTATGCTACAAGACTGAGAAATTTTCTGGGTTGCCTCTGACAATAACATCAACGAGTACACAGACTCAGTCACAGGGTTCATCAGGAAATGCATAAAGGATTTTATCCCAACAATGACAATTCACACATATCCCAAACAGAAACTGTAGTTCAATAGCAACATCCGTGCAAAACTGAGAGAGCGAACCAGCGCATTCAACTTGGATTTCTGGGAATATGGATGAATACAAAAAGACCAGCTACGACCTCCAGAAATAAATCAAAAGACGAAAAAAGACAGTACAGGGATTGCATTTAGACGGCTCTGATGCTAGACGCATGTGGCAAGGACTACAAACCATTACGGACTACAAGGGGAAAACTATCAGCACGGCGAACACAGATGCCTTTCCACTAGACAAGCTAAACAACTTCTACTGTATGCTCGTTTCGAGGAAATCAACACTGATCCCTCTACGAGGCCCCTGCTGCTGTACTGAGCTCTCAATCTCTGTGACTGATGTGAGTAGGACCTTCAAGCATGTGAATACTCGCAGAGCAGCCGGCCCAGACGGCATCCCCGGCCGCGTCCTCAGAGCATGTGCAGACCAGCTGGCTGGAGTGTTAAACCTCTCCCTGTCCCAGTCTGTGGTGCCCACATGCTTCAAGATGTCCGTCATTGTCCCTTTACCCAAGCAAACTAAGGCAACCCACCTAAATTACTATCGCCCTTGTAAAAATATTCAACGATAAATACAAAGCGCAGAGAACTAGAGATCAACGGAACTAGTTGTTTTTCAGTTCAACATCTGTTTAGAATTAGGCTTCCAGTTCAGGACTCATAGCTGCGTGTGGCAAGTTCTCATTGGTCCAAACTATCTATACATTGAAGCCTGAAACAGGAAACTTTGTATTTGGCCATTGGCCCAATTTTACTGCAGTGAATTCTAGTTAGTCAACCACAGGCTAGGCGTCGGTATAAACTACATCCTGTCTCAGTGGAGAAACAACGAGAACAGGAAAGAATGAACATCGAACATCCACTTTCAAGCATAACAACTATGATTTGTTCTCTTTGAATAAATCTATTTTTCTCCCCCTGATTTGCTTTGGGGTCTGTGTTGTTGAAGAATAACATCAACTGCTAACATCCTGTAGCACTCACTTCTGTCGTCATGAAGTGCTTCAAGAGGCAGGTCAAGGACCACATCAGCTCCACCTTACCTGACACCCTGGACCCACTCCAATTTGCATACCTCCCCAACAGATCCACAGATGACGCAATCGCCATTGCGCTACACACTACCCTATCCCACCTGGACAAGAGGAACACCTATGTGAGAATGCTGTTCATTGCCTACAGCTCAGCATTCAACACCATAGTCCCCTTCAAGCTTGACACTAAGCTCAAGGCCCTGAGTATGAGGACCATCTGCAATTGGATCCTGGACTTCCTGACAGGCAGACCCCAGGTGGTGAGGGTAGTCAACAACACCTCTGCCACGCTGACCCTCAACACGGGGCCCCCCATGGGTGCATGCTCAGCCCCCTCCTCTGCTCCCTGTGGTGCCAGGGAAACAGCCTCTCCCTCAGCATCAGCCAAACCAAGGAGCTGATCGTGGACTACAGGAAACAGGGGGAGGAGCCCTCCCCTATTGTCATTGACAGGGCTGCAGTGGAGGGGGTCAAAAGCTCCAAGTTCCTCGGCGTCCACATCACAGAGAACCTGACATGGTCCAATTACACTACCACCGTAGGCGCCTGAAGAAATTCGGGATGGGATCTGGGATCCTAATGAAGTTCTACAGCTGCACATTCGACAGCCTGGTACTCCTGGTACGACAACTGCTTCGCTCTAAACCAGAAGGCCATATAGAGGGCCTAATACATCACTTGGGGCAACCTTCCTGCCTTTCAGGACATCTACACCAGGTGGTGCCTGAGGAAGGCCCAAAAGATCATCAAGGTCTCCATTCACCCGAGCTACAGACTTTTCACTCTGTTACCATCCGGAAAGCGGTATTGGAATATCGGCTCTGAGACAGCTTCTACCACCAGGCCATCAGAATGCTGAAAAACTCAACCTAGCTGTCTCCCTGCACAGACTTGCACATTAGAGACTATTTGCACCGGAGAGACTGTATATGGACCATAGAAATTATTTGCACTGACTACCCACATATCCAACCCTTACACACAAACACATACACACAAACACCCATAAACACACACACACACACACACACACACACACACACACACACACACACACACACACACACACACACACACACACACACACACACACACACGCTGCTGTTCTATTATATACTATTGATCTCACTACCCACTTAATATTAGTAAATACAGTGTAAATCCAGTCCATTATTCATGTACAACTACCTCTATTACATGTACTATTTTGGACTCTTCTCATTGTTATTATTGATCACTGGTTAATGTACTGCATTGTTATTATTGATCACTGGTTAATGTACTGCGTTGTTATTATTGATCACTGGTTAATGTACTGCATTGTTATTATTGATCACTGGTTAATGTACTGCGTTGTTATTATTGATCACTGGTTAATGTACTGCATTGTTATTATTGATCACTGGTTAATGTACTGCATTATTATTGATCACTGGTTAATGTACTGCGTTGTTATTATTGATCACTGGTTAATGTACTGCCTTGTTATTATTGATCACTGGTTAATGTACTGTCTTGTTATTATTGATCACTGGTTAATGTACTGCGTTGTTATTATTGATCACTGGTTAATGTACTGCATTGTTATTATTGATCACTGGTTAATGTACTGCATTGTTATTATTGATCACTGGTTAATGTACTGCGTTGTTATTATTGATCACTGGTTAATGTACTGCATTGTTATTATTGATCACTGGTTAATGTACTGCATTGTTAAGGGAGCTAGGACATAAGCATTTTGCTGCATCTTTTATACCAGCTGTAAATTGTGTTTGGGACAAATACATTTGATTTGATTTGACAATGAGATGTATGCATATGTTGATATTGAGTCTAATTTAGTACCTACGGACAGTGAATCCAATGGCCTGCTCTGTGATTTTGTTGCGTGTGTACGCGTCGTCATGTGGATTATTCTCTGACTAGAACATTAGAATAATGAGCGGGGAAAGAGCCTTTCTCTTCTAGTGTCTCTTTGTGCTGCCGTGGTAACAACCCCGTGAATAGTTATTTTGGATTACCTATCAAAGTCTTCTCTCCCCAAGCACCCAATAGATGGTACTTCCAGAAATGAGTCACTTGAAAATGATCATCGTCCAACACCGTATAAGGTAATGGATAACCATCACACTCCATTTCCCTGCCTCCTCACCCACACAAACGCAGCGCTCTTGAAATATGATGCATCTACTGTGCTTAGCGGGCACTTAATGTCTGAAAGTACCCTGTTTGCGTTGATTTACCGACCGCAGCGGTAAAAAAAGAGTGCGCCTCGCGACGTTTAGTGTCTCGCCGCTTGTTCACTCAATAATTATCTCATTTTATTTACGCAGACAGACAGCTTTAGATGAGGTGAGAGCCTTCCCCTCCATTATCTGTAGGTGGGCCTCTCTCGCTGCCTTTCTACTGCACCCCCTCATAGTCCACAGTCCCTTTAATGACGTCCTCCACGTCGAGGACTTTTCCAAGTTTCGATTTCACGAGGAACACACAGTGCACATAGACATGTAGGCACGCACGTGCGCGCACACACACACACACTCCACCTGTGTTAAAAAATAAACGTTGAACTGAATGACACAATGACTCTCCTCTGCCGGTCGTCCAATCAATGTGGTTTCTAAAAGGATTAGGGCCTTCAGTCTGAAATCTATTTTAATTACTTAACAAGCAGGTAAACAAAGTCGCAGTGGCACCGCCGGTATAGATCCAGGCTGGGGTGTGTCAATACCACCTAGCCCTGTGTTAACCCCTGCAGGACCCCTAAAGAAAAAAGATCTTGGGCCCCCTCCCAAATGGTACCTTATTACCTATAAAGTGCACTAGGTTTGAACAGGGCCCATATAGCACTGGTGAAAAGTACTGTATAGGGAATAGGGTGCCATTTGGAACAAAGTCCTGGCCTACGCCACCAGGAGGATCCCATCACCTCTAGCAGGTTTAGAATATATGTAGATGAGGTCCCTCAGCAGTGGCTTACTGTTTTAAATGAGCCCTGTTTTTTCTAGCGTCCTGAGAATGTCAGCACATTCTGGGGACGTATTAGGACATGTCCATGCTTGTTAAGATGAATCTGCAGGATTGCAGTTTGTGTGTGTTCGTGTGTGTGGTATGTGTTGGAGACGAGGGAGGAGTAAGGGGGGGGTCATTATGTTGGCTAACAGCGGTGAAAGGCATTGTCGGTGTTAACACTGGGTTAAAATGATCTGGTGTCTTGTCTCAGTGGGCTACAGGCCCGCTGTGTGTTTATGTATGTGTGTGCTGTGTCTTTGAGAGCGCCATCGTGGGTATAACCGGGTGATTAGGCACGGTGCGCCAGTCACAGGAAATGGACTGTCTGAATGACAGGCCCCGACTGCATTAAAGATGAATGGCGAGGCGCTAGGGCGTTAGCGTCCCCGTGTCGCCGCCGCGGCCCCGGCTTAGAGCTCACTCTGAATATCTCTCAATTTCCTCCCTGACTGACACGTGAAGCCATGCACAATTTCCTTGATCCGGAGCATTTGTTTAACTGCGCTCTCCGTTTAACCCAGAGCTCTGATAGTAGGTCTAGTAAAAGGCAATTTATCCAGTGTCACTTCATTATACAGCTCAGGGGAAAGTGTCACTATATTTGCCTAGATAGATTTGTTAGTGCTCAATGGAGTAATCAAAAGTGTCTGTATTGTCATGGGACATGGACTCTTCGCAACATTAGCTCACTTTTAAGGTCTGAAAACATCTGGCAAACTTTTACTGGAGAGTGAACTATCACTTTAACTATCCCTGAAAGCCGCCGGGTTATAGTTTCTAGAGCAAATCCATAACGTGAGGGAGAATTAGTAGGGATGAGGGATCACCAAATTACTAGGAATATTTAAAGGATATCTGTCGGATTTTCTAAAATGACCCGTCACTCAGAATTTCCTGAATTCCAGTTGGTGTTATACGTTTTTTAATATAAAATCTAATTTTCGTTGATGACAGCTTATCTTTTGTGTCTGTATTGAAAGTGGAAAGTCACTGCTCGCTGTCTGCGCTTTTAACTCGCTCTGTTTTTGTGGTTGTTGTTTTCCCTCAGACTAGTTGTTGTCATGGTAGGCCACCGAACAGCGGTTGGGCTTCAAAATGTGTGCTTCAAAGACTGCAACGCTTGGTTTTTGTTTATCTTTACAGTTTCAGAAGAAATGGGGGGGTTTGGTCTTTGCTTGGTCTGTGGGGGTTCGTAACTAATTTGTCAAGCTTTGGGTTCAAGCTATTTTATTTTAATTTTGTTTTATATATATATATATATATTTCTGTTTTGGAAGGGATCTATGGAGTGACAGATAATATTTTTTGGATGAAATGATCTAATCCTCAGACATTGGAATTTAAACATTCACGTGAGGCGTTTCAGCTCCATCTTCTCAGACACAAAGTACCTCTTTAAATCCCGCATTTACATACCAACAGAGGAGAAACAAATACTTCAAATATAACTTCACTTGTTCTGTTGTCTTTGAGGTTGAACCCCAGACTCCCAAGTCCTTGCTTTCTCTTCTGTTTCAAGCTCTATAAACAGGCAGCTTGATTTTAAGTGGAGTTTTTTGCCTGACAATCTATTGTATACAGGTACCCACATTTCTGAACAGAACTATGAGTATTAGTGGGCCACCAGACAATCGTTACCTTCATTAGGAGTACACAAGCGTTTAGGAATCCGGATGACAACATTGATGCAATGTTATAGCTGGGTCGTACGCTAAGAGTCAAACTGTAACTTCTTAGCTTAGGGACCTGACATCAGTATTTGTAAGTGCAGCGGTTCAATCAATTAACCAAAACACTGAAGCAATTTTGATTGCAGTGTCTGACACTCATTCACGACTAATTACTTAATTAATTGCATTTTAGAGGGCTTAATCACATTATTTTACACGGCAGGTAGCGTGCCAATACGGCATCGCCACTGGCTTAGTAACAGTGTCAATGTGGCAGCCTCATTAACAAGGTGACACACACACACGCACGCACGCACGTACACACACACACACAATATCTCGCTGAATTCGAGGTTAAATGATGCCCTCTGCTCTATTTCAGTAATTGCTGTGACCATTTCCTCATGAAATTTAATTGGTCTCTTATTCTCATTTGATGAAGTTAGATCACTTGTCAATCAGTTGCTGCCACAAATTCAGTCTTTCACCACATTTCATTTCAAAACCCGCTGCCGAACATGTTCTGAATATATTGCGGCGTAACTTGTTTGGCGTGCATAATGCGAGACGACTCGTCGGAAGAGAAGGGTCTTTGGATGTGTGTTTGTTCACGTCTGTCTCTGTAAACGCATGGATCTTAGTTATGACAGGGCTGAAATAGGTAGTCCGCTCACACACTCTCTGTGCAGAATCACACAGCAGACGGACTTCAAAGAGCTCATTAGTGCTTTCTGAAGACCTGTTTACTCCACACTCACAGACACACACGCACACGTACACACCCCTTTCTAATATACAGTCGCGTTGATGCCAATGTCCAGAAGCAGAAATGAGTTTGATTTGATCTTCTATATGACGGACAGAAAAGACACAGACATGCCTTGATGCTCTCTGGACGTATCCAAATGTGGTTGGATGTTGTTGCAGATGAGTGCATTCATGCTCGGCCAGACTCACACACTCTCCCTTTCTCTTAGAGAGCGCACGCACACGCTCACACACACACACACGCTCACACACACACACACGCTCACACACACACACACGCACACACACACACACACACACACACACACACACACACACACACACACACACACACACACACACACAGTTCCTGATAAAAGTATAGTTGCTCTTGACAATTTTGCTACACGGTCATTCATGGTGATCCATATTCTTGCATTGGATGTTAATATTGAGAATGTTTTCAATTAGAGTGGCATAATAGTTTTTCTAAGATTATAGATTTGTGTATTCCATGTTTTAACCATCACATAGACTACAATGTATGATTGAAGTGCCAGTCTCAGGGCCTGTTCCATGTGTTTGTGGAAGTGCATAAGGTTCAAAGCCTTGAGTTCAAACTCATATGCCCTCATCTGAATAACGGGAGACTAATCAGTGTTACCTGATTTAAATAGTGCAAGTTATCATTTGGCCCTCATTTGCATAGTGGAGGTAATCACTGGATGAGTCTCAAATGGCACCCTATTCCCTAATAATCTGCACCTCTGGACCAGGGCCTATAGGGCTATGGTCAAAAGTAGTGCACTATGTAGGGAATAGGATCCCATTGAGACGCAAGCTGTGGCTTTACATTAACCCCCTGATTGGAGAGATGAAGGCACTGATGGAGCCTGACACGTCTCTTAGAAGTGTTGGCTTTATTGATGATGGAATTATAAAGATTCCATGTTTTCTAAATGGATTTAAATAAGATAGGGGTGATTGAGGTTTTCTATGTTAATATTACGGTGATAAAAGGGAGGTTAGGGGGTTGTTTTAAGTCGGCTGGAATTTGGAAGATTTGGAAGATGTGTTTTCTTTTTTTTTACTGCGTAGAAGGTCGTGTGGGTGTGTATTTATTTGTGTGTGTGTGTGTGTGTGTGTGCTTGTATCTGTTGGCACTGCATACCCTCTCTCCCACCCTCTATTTCCCCTATAGCTTCTCTCTCTCCCTTTGTCCCTCTCCCCCTCTGTCATCCCCCCTCTCTTTCCCTCCTTCCCTCCTGTGTGTTTCTCTCCATTGACATGCTGGCAGCTGAACCGTGGTCCCCAGAGCAAGGCCCAGTACACAGTACTAGGAGTCAGACTGAGAATTCTCCAACACAGGCAGGGAGGAGGGAGGCATCTCTAGTTAATAATAACACTGTGAGGAGAGAGGCTAGCTAGCACTCCAAGGAGAGAGACCATGCTGCTGTGAAGAGAGAGAGAGAGAGAGAGATGTTGTTTGGGTAGACCAGGGTATTGTGAGAGCGATACAAGAAGATATACTGTTGTGTTGAAATATTGGAGAGATACTATATTTTTAAGAGAGTATAGAATGGTATTTTTCCCTCCAAACTGTTACTACCATAACCTCTGAACTACTTAATACTCTGCTATCTATCTACAAATGAAATGATCATTCTTCCAATAAATTACATTTACCCCAAAAATTATCAAACTATTTTAGAACTTTGGACAAATATTGCAGCTATCGTATAATGGTGAAGTTGGGAGGTTTTAGAACCTCACAATTAGTATAAAGGATGTGAGAAATACTGCAATAACCACCCACATAGCTATCGGGTGTAATGTCTTGCTGGGTACAAGATATAACGTTCTCCATTAGCTAACCATGACAAATAATAATTTACGAACCAGAAAAATCACAGAGTTTAGAACAATATTTTCTGATGATGCTTTTTTTTAAATATAAATGCATTATGTTTTTAGAATTCTCAAATGAGCTGCATTGGCAAATGAATACCTTTTTGTTTTTAACTCCCATCCTTACCTAAGCTTCAACTTTTTTACATTTTGGCAATTAGTTCACTTCTGTGTCGAACCTCTAAGCCCAAAATAAACATTGAGTAAACATTCTAGTTGTGTATCCAAACCCATTTTACTGTGCAGAAGTATACTTGTTTTACAAAACAAGAAAAATAATACAGATGCTATATAATTAGTTATCAATAACAACAATTATTCCCATCATGCAGCAGTTATTTTTAAGAAACCACTGTCAATGAACCGTCATGTAACACTCCGCACTGTTCCATTATATTAGCTGACTGCTGTTTGTTGATCAATTTGATCCAGGTCGAAGTATTTCCAAGCCCTTTCTCTCCGTCGAGTTTCATAGAGTCATTACGTAAAGGAGCGTGACATGCGTGCCAGCCCTGGCAAGACTCCCCTCGGCTAAAACCTTGTAAATGAACACAATTAGCAAATCGTCATCCTGCTAATTAGCTGCTGGTGTCTGGCGAGACGTCTGGGAGAGAGAATCAGAGAGGAGCCTGGGGGATTCCCCCGCTCCATTACCAAACAAACACCATGCTACGCTGACACGCCGAACCTACTGGAGATGTGTGTCAGTGAATGTGTGTGTGTGTGTGTTCACGCCAGTTACACTTAAAAAACCCAAAAGGAACGTCCGTGGTACGGTGATTGTAAGGCATACAGTGCTTAAAGGGCCTCCGACGGTGGATTCATAAGACATGCTACTGAGACTGAAGAAAGGATGGTCATAAACGATCCTCATAATCCGCTGTGTGTTAAATCAAATCAAACAGAGTCCGATCTGAGAGGAGGCTCCTACGACGATGTGGGTCTGGCCTTTGATAGCACCATGCTTTGATAGTGAGATGACTGTGTGTGTGTGGGTGTGGGTGTGTCTGTGTGTGTGTGTGTTAGTATTTGCAGATAGTCTTCGGGGATTATATAAAATAGTGGCTCTTGAGCCTCAGAGGCAACAAAGGGAGCTAGGTGACTGAAGTGTGTGTGAGATGGAGCGAACGAGCCAGAGGAGGGGGGGAGAGAAAAAGGGATGAGGACAAAGATGGGAGGGGGTAATGAGAGAGGGTGGACAGGGAAAAGGTGCGAGAGAGAAAGGGAAAGAGAAAGGTAGGAGAAAATGGAGATGGAAAGGCAGAGAGACAGAGAGAGAGAGAGGTGACGGGGTGGAGGTGCAGTCCGGCACTGTGCGGTGTATGGCAGAGGCCTCATACACAGGGTGTTGTAATTCATAGCCAGCTGTGGATCTGGTGTGTGTGTGTGTGTGTGTGTGTATTGATGAAAGCAGCAGAACACTGACGGCGGGGGGAGATTGCTTTGCTGCACTAGGCGAGGCGCACTCTGAAACCATCTCCGGCCGCCTGAGATGAGAGAGGGATTATGGAGTGACCTGCCATGTCTGTGTCATATTGTACTGTGCAGGGTGCATTATTTTGTCCTAACCTGGTAGCGACCAGCCCGGTCCCAAGGCAGAGAGGCGGTGTCCTTCATGTGATCTGTCAGTACCCGTGTCATATATACCATCCGTGTTCCTAGAAACAAAAGAATGCGAGACGCCGAAAGAATCAGACGACTTAAATGTAAAAAATGTTCGTTAGTTAGTCATTTTCATGAATGTAATATTTTACGTTTATTTAAAGATGCACTTTGCAGAAATCGCTCTGCCATTTCCTGGCTGCAGAAATCTGAATATTTCGCCTAATTTCAGTTTATGTGACAAAACAAGCAAGTATAGTATAGAGAATCATTGTACCATCTAAACCGCTGTGTAATATATTTTCCATAACCAAAATATTGTATATTTAGCTGTTTGAAGCTGGTGAACAAAACCGAAAGTAAAAGTCGCAAAAACTAAGCTTAAGAACAGAAAGCATGAAAATAGCGCACATAGAACAGATCTACCGCTTTTTAGACTTGCTTTCAATGAGAATGGCAGATCTATAAAATACATTTCTATGTGAATTTGGTCGGGTCGCCCAAAATGTTACATATTGCCGCTTTAAGCCATTGACTAAATGAAACTGATGGACGTCAAAAATAAAATATACAATTATTATTCACAGTAATTATTATTCAATATACAGTAGCACGTAATGTAAAATTTCATTCAACTAGAACACATTTTGCTCAGTAGTACATTAGTCATCATGGATGTTAATTATTGATCATGATGTGTGAATCATGTCATAAATGACCCAGTGTATAACCTCATAAATGACCCACCCACTGTATAACCTCCGAGCTCAGATTCATATACATATTCATGACTTGTATTCTCGATTTTATATTGAAGAAAGGGCAGCAGTGAATCTCCATGATTAAGCAAAATACAGTGCGTACTATCATAAGCATGACAGTGTTTGATCACTCCCAATAAACTGTCATCACATCACAGCCATTAAAATCAATCTGTTGACAGCATAACGAAGACCAATTGACAGAGAGCCTAAGTCAAGAGATGCTGAATTTTGAGTGGCTGTACCTTGTCTTATAAATAAGACCAACCTAACTGTCCTGTCTGTCTCTATGCTCTTGCCGTTGCAGGCCTAAAGATGCAGTGGACCCCAGAGCACGCGCAGTGGGCGGAGCAGCACTTTGACATCACCTCCACCACGCGCTCGCCGGCCCACAAGGCCGAGGCTTACCGGGGTCACCTGCAGCGCGGCGGAAGCACATACCAGTACGCCTGGGCCAACGACGACATCTCTGCGCTCACCGCCTCCAACCTGCTCAAGAAGTACGCAGAGAAGTACTCTGGCATCCTGGAGATGCCCAGTGAGAGGGCCCTGCTGAACTCCTATGCCGAGGCCGGGATGAACGGCAGGAAGGGGGAGGGCGAGGCCTGGCAGGAGGGGGTCTACTGCGTCCCTGAGGGGATGTCCATGAGGAAAGGAGGGGTGGCGGCGGAGGTGGCTGGTATGTGCAGCTCTCCGTCCCCGGGCCTGGCCTCCAGCGGCCTGACAGAGCCTGGTTACTCCAGCAGCAGCTGTGGTAGTCACACCGCCACGGCCCTCCACTCCTCTGCAGGCTCCTCTCAGGAATACGGCCACAGCTACAGTGGCTCCTACCTGGGCTACAGCTCCCAGGTCACCACCTCCCCGCTGCACAGCTCCGGTCTCTTGCAGCCCCCTCCTCCGCCCCCACACCCCTCCCTGGTCCCGACCTACAATGGGGGATCCTCCAACCTCTCTGGCTACAATTACCCCCATGCCGGGTACCCCTCCCAGAGCGCTGTGGGGCCAGGCTACAGCCCCGGGGGAGCCCCCCCTCCATCCTCCTACCTACCGTCAGGGATCGCCGCTCCCACCCCCCTGCCCCCCTCCTCCACGCTCCCCGGGTACCCCTACCAGTCGCATAACCTCGGCCCCATCGCGCCCACGCCTCTGAATGGCAGCTCGTCCAACTCTCTGAAGAGAAAAGCCTTCTACATGACAGGGCAAGGAGAGATGGACTCCACTTATGGAAATTTTGTCTATGGCCAGGCGCGCAGCTCCACAGAGAGCCCCATGTACAGGGTACCGGACAGCAGCATCTCAAATGCGGGCGGAGGGAACAGTTTTGACAGGAACGCTGACAAGTCATCTTTGCCGTTTAATCCCCACAAGCAGCCCATGGCCTCTGAGCAGTCTGCAGGCGGAGCACTCACCCCTCCATCCTATGCCTCCACCCTGGGTGGCTCGCGCTCGGCCGACTCCCTGGGCAGCTTCACCTCTCCCTCCCTAAGCGACCAAGGGGACGAGCACCGCGTGCACCTCTCCCACCTCTCCCTGACGGGGGCGACCTCATCCTCCCGGCCCGCTGAGGAGCAGCTGAAGAGCAGCGACCCCCACCTCCTGGACATGGTGACCTCTGAGATCCTGCAGCAGGGACCCCCAGTGGACTGGAGTGACATTGCAGGCCTGGAGCTGGCCAAGGCCACTCTGAAGGAGGAGGTTCTCTGGCCCATGCTACGTCCGGACATGTTCAGCGGCCTAGGTTCGGCCCCGAGGTGCATTCTACTGTTTGGCCCCAGAGGGACGGGCCGAACGTTGCTGGGCCGCTGCATGGCCAGCCAGCTGGGGGCACCCTTCCTGCAGCTCAGAGGCTCCACCTTGGCCACCAAGTGGCTGGCAGAGGGTGACAAGATCCTGCAGGCCTCCTTCCTGGTGGCGCGCTGCCGCCAGCCCTCAGTGCTGTTCATCAGCGACGTGGACATGCTGCTGTCGGCCCAGCTCAACAATGAGAGCCCGGTTCACCGGCTCAAGGCCGAGCTCCTGGCCCAGCTTGATGCGCTGCTCCTTGGGCCGGCCGATGACTCCAACAACCACGTCCTGGTGGTCTGCTCCACCAGCAAGCCTCAGGACATGGACGAGGGGCTGCGACGGTACTTTGGCCGGCGGGTCCTGGTGCCGCTGCCGGACAGTTCGTCCCGCCACCGCATGCTGAGCCAGCTGCTGTCCCAGTCCCAGCGCAAGTACTGTCTCAGTGAGGAGGAGCTGGTGCTGCTGGTCCAGCGCACCGAGGGCTTCTCCGGCCTGGACGTGGCAAGGCTGTGCCAGGAGGCCCTGGTGGGCATGCTGCACACCTCCTCCCAAGGCCTGGACCTCTCGGTGAGCATCATGCCCACAGGCCAGATGCGACCCCTCACCTACCAGGACTTTGACAGTGTTTTTTGCAAATTCCAGCCCAGTATATCGCAGAAAGAGATCGACACGTACACCAAGTGGAACAAAATGTTTGGGTGCGGTCAGTGAACCTCGGGGGGGGGGGAAAGTCCTCAAGAAAGAGGCGTTGGGAATTCTTTGACCTAGCTGTGGTGCTAACCAGAGAGGAAGGCACACAAGAGGGGCGACGTAACCCCCCCACACGTGAGGCCTGACACCAGAGGTGGAGAAACATCAAGAGACTTGGTTGGAGTGATACCTGATGGTTTTGCAGGTAACGAGCAGAGATTTCATTAGGATGCTTGACACTGCTAAAGCCAGGCATTGTTTACACATTTTGAAGGGGTCAACTTGAGACAGAGGAGGACCCTGTGTGTATATATACCTTTGTTGTTGTCCCCTAAAATGTAGTTGGCTAACCAAGTGCCTGTAGTGGTGCTTTCTTAATTCTAATTTCTTTTTTATGTATAATGATTTTGTTTGCCTCACAATCTACATTAATGGCATGTGCTGATATTAAGAGCTTTAAACTTCAACAGCGAGATTAAAATTAGAGTGGCGGTTGCCAATGGAGAAGGTCGATCTTTTTCTCCTGCCATTTCACCAAGTATCAACAGTATTCCTCAGGGGGTGACAGTAATCTGGACCCCCGATCCATACACTTCATCTCTTTTGATCCTCTGTCTGCAAAAAAACTCAGGAAAGTGTTTGTGAATTGTACAGTACCTCAACGACATCACCACACATAAGCACTACGATCCTCTGAGAGTATTAAGACCAAGATTTTAGTAATTTATATAATATCTAGAGAAACAGTGTTAGGTTAACTCAAACCTTCTAGGTGAGACGGTCGAGGAGATGAAAATGAATGTAACCAGATTTAGTTCTGGAACGACGGGACAAATAAGTCAATATGGAGGTGCTTAAGTGAAGAATTTGGTGATGAGTTCAGTTTCCATTTTAAGGTTTTTCGAAAATGCGATGCC
The DNA here is from genome assembly GCF_901001165.1 of Salmo trutta. NCBI lineage: Eukaryota > Metazoa > Chordata > Actinopteri > Salmoniformes > Salmonidae > Salmo > Salmo trutta. The sequence goes on from NC_042995.1 coordinate 14,187,178, forward strand.
CTAGTGTGTTTTTCTGATCCTGCCTCGTGTATTGATTGAATCAAGAACGTTGTTCACCTGGTGTTTTAATGGGGCACTGATGACCACGTACAGTGGGTTATATTGTTGTCAACAACCCGCAACTCTTTAGATGGAACGGTGGACTTCGGTTGCTATTGCGTTACCACAGGAAGCCATAGAACTACTGTACTTGACGACGAAGCAGGAAACCAAATGAAAGAAAGCGAACGGTGCCGTGACACAGTTGTGTGATTCCGTATTTCCCAGAATAAATGCAACATCAGGATCACACAACCTTTCTGTTCCACCTCAGTTGGTTTTAACTCACCTAGGAGGCAGCGGAGCAGTCGGGGACAGCCTCAGATCCAAAATGGCTAGTTGCTAATGACTGCTCTATATCAGCCAGTTGAGTCAGTTTGAATGAGAAAAGGCTGCCATCTTTATTCATCACCGAGGTCAGAGGTTTAGCACCAGGGGCTCAATTCCAAACCGGTTTTCAGTTCCTTACCAGAGGTCCTCATTGGCTTATCCAAGTACAGATCTGACATGATTGGATTGTTCACAGCAGTATGGCTGTAGAGCCACCTAGACCTCTGGAATGCTCTGGGGATTTTCGGTCATATTGCAAACACCTATCCAGTTGTGTCATAGCTGCAAGGAGACTCAACAAGGGCTTGCGGGTAGGAGCTAGAAATTGTTTAAGATATTTGGCCAATCACATCCTCATTGGATAGTATGTGCACACATTACCCCAAGAACATGGTCAGGGTGAATATACTACTAATTTGATACTCGTCCTGGCTCTTAAAGGCCCAGTACAGTCAAAAAGATTTTTCTGTGTTTTATATATATTTCCACACTATGAGGTTGGAATAATACTGGGAAATTGTGAAAATTATGATAATGTAATTTTAGTGTAAGAGCTGTTTGAAAAGACTGCCTGAAATTTCTGCCTGTTTTGGTGGGATGGAGTTTTGGCCATTCATGGTGATATCACCATGCGGTAAATTAGTTATTAGACCAATAAGAAAGAGAGTTCCAAACCTCTCTGCCAATAACAGCACATGTTCTGTTTTCCCCTCCACACTCAGACCACTCCCAGATGTCCTAGCAAAATTCTTGCTTGAGAAATTGACCTTTGCGGAGAGCTATATTTGTTTGTTTTTTTTACAATTTTAATTGAAAGCAATCACAGTAAGGTACTTCAATGTTACCCAGAAATGATTTGATATTGAGATAAAAAAAAAACAGCTGCATTGGACCTTTAAGAAACGTTCAGTCAACCTACTGTGATCAGTTCCAAAAGACCCACAGAACAGTGATTCATAGCTCATTGTGTTGCATTTGAATGTATTTTGTTGCTCTTCTTTTGTTCTCTGTACGTGACTGTTGCTAAGCACTACACTGGTGATGTTGAAGTACCGCAGGTGTATTATTATTGTACAACAGCTGCACTATAGCATTCCTTTGTGTGTATTTTTGTCTCGTCTTTAATAATCACGGGTTTGCAATCCCCGAGCACTGAGATTGCCAGTACCATTTTGCTGTCGTTTTTTGTTTGTTTTTGTTTGTTTTGTCAACTTGTGACTAGTGTAACGTTTATCTCCTCCTTTGATTGGTATTATTTCCAATTCTAGTTTGCATACCTTTTCCATTTTAGCACTCAATGGAATTTAAATGTAACTTGCTGTGACTGCACACTCGCTAGTCGACCATGATGGCTCGGATATTTAAGATTGAACACTTCTCCAATTTCTCTCTCTTGGGTAGATAAAAGGGTAGATCCACGGAAGTAACATGACCATAATATAACCACTTACACGGCCTTTGAAACTTTGACTCAAGTTATACTTCACTCATATAAAATATTGGTAGGTGGGTGAAATGTACAATGTTTTATTGATAAACTACACAGAAACAAACCTTAAAACACAAAGCCTCCATGTTGAGCTCTCCGCTTTACCTCTGGAGTTACTTAAGAATTAGCTGAATGCACTTTCACAAAACTTTCATTCATCGGAATGTTCAAATGTTTCACAAACTTGATACAGTGTCAACAGACTAATACACACAGCCAGAGTGTGCTGTATGTGTAAAAGCTCATCGCTAGAAGGCTTGTTCTGGAAATAGAAAATGGAGTCTCCCTACCTTCTCCTTGACCCGCAGCCCAGGCGTGTGAATCTCACTTCTCCATTCACTCTCACTGAGGAGAGGAAATGACACGCTGTGGTGTGTGTGTGTGTGTGTGTGTGTGTGTGTGTGTGTGTGTGTGTGTGTGTGTGTGTGTGTGTGTGACAGCGCGGCAACAGCACATGGAAACTGCAGTGCAGTCTGTCAACAAGACTGACCACAACGCGGTCTATCCCATAATTCAGTCTGCCCTCTCTAAACTGATGTACATGAGAGCACAAAAAGCCCATTCCTTCACATATACAGTACTTTCGACACAACCAAATCAATTGAATTGTACTTTCCAACCAATCTTATTTTCTTTGTTTTGTTGCTTTGTATTTGGCTTCATTTTTTCTTTGTACCAGAACTGGCAAACAATGTTATTGGTGGTTTCCGTGTTCGTTTATTTTTCCCTTTCTATTCAATCATTTTATTATAGTGTTCTTTAAAACATTTCTACCTCATGGCTACATATTATACATGTAGTATTTCATTTATGTCTTTTGAATGTCCTACATTTGTTGAAAAATCGTTCAAAAGAAAAACAAAAAGGAAATGGGTGGGAGCAGGAAATCACAGGTCCTTGAGCTTGAGTCTACCTCAGAGGCACTGAGCAGAGGAGATGGTGGTATAGTCTAACGTGTGTGTCTGACAAAACTGGATGCACACTCACTCAAGGCACCGAGCGACATATAGACACACAACACCCGCAAGGAAACATTTTTGGTGGACGGGAGGAAACTGTTGGACTTTGCAGATCAACCAATGTGTTGCTTTAATCTTTGGTGAACTGTAGTTGTGTGATTGTGTATATTACGTGGGCACACATGAATATGATTTGGTTTGTGTGGGATTTTATATATAATTAGTATATATAAAACACACTTGCACAAAACTTTAACTGAGTGTAACGTGCTTCTGTTGTACATATTTATATACATAAATACATACAAAATGCACCACATACATGTTTATATGTGTGAATATGTTGCCATACTTGCAGTCCACTTAAATGTATTTTCATGTAATCTGTCTGAGGTACAAAAGACAACAACTGATTCATTAAAGATGTTTTTCTTGAACTAATATTTTTTGGTTGTATTTTTTAAGATCTAAGGTCTTCAATTGGGTTTTTGTGTTCCTTGAAAATAAAGCTTGTTTTCATGACATCCTCTAACTGTGTTGAATGCCAACATAACAGTACAGAGTTTACACTCTTAGAAAAAAAAGGTGCTACGTAGAACCATACAGGGTTCTCCGGTTTGTCCCCATAGGGGAAACTTTTTTGGTGCTAGGTAGAACCCTTTACCTAAAACCCTCTATGTAGGATTCTTAAAAAGAACCCCCTGTATATGGTTCTACCTAGAACCCTCTGAAGGATCCTACCAAGAACCATTTTATAATCTCAAGGTTCTTCCTAGAACCCTTTATGAATGGTTCCACCAGCCTTTAAATGAATTATAACAATACATTATACACTGATTGTACAAAACATTAGGAACACCTTCTTACTAATGAGTTGCACCCCCTCCCCTCTTTTGCCCTCAGAAGCGCCTTCATTTGTCAGGGCATGGGCTCTACAAGGTGTCGAAAGTGTTCCACAGGGATGCTGGCCCATGTTGACTCCAGTGCTTCCCACAGTTGTGTCAAGTTAGCTGGATGCCCTTTGGGTGGTGTACCATTCTTGATACACACAGGAAACTGTTGAGCGTGATAAACCCAGCAGCGTTGCAGTTCTTGACACACTCAAACTGGTGTGCCTGGCACCTACTGCCATATCCCGTTCAAATGCACTTAAATCTTTTGTTTTGCCCATTCACCTTCTGAATGGCACACATATACAATCCATGTCTCAATTGTCTCAAGGCTTAAAAATCCTTATTTAACCTGTCTCGTCCCCTTGAAGTGGTTTTAACTGTTGACATCAATAAGGGATCATAGCTTTCACTTGGTCAGTCTATGTCATGGAAATAGCAGGTGTTCCTAATGTTTTGTACACTCAATGTCTATATTATGAGGCCTTTCATTAGGAAACCCTGGTTTACAGGCCACTTTAGGCCTGCAATTCACATTATGCTAGCTTGCAAAGTGATGTGTAATTCCTAATGGAATCCAGCCAGAGTTAGGATATCCAACAAGTCAAATTTTTTATCACCCGCAACATTCATTGATAATTAGGGAAGATTGAATTGTGAGACTACCTCAATGATATAAACTATAACAACCATCTCTTTAACGTGGGCAATAAGTCCAACTACTAACAGATTGGTTTAGTCAAAAAATATGTTATTTATCTTTGTGTAACATAAAATTAATCAGCCAATCAATGTACATGCAAAAACACATTTGAAAAAAATTCAAAAAATCACCCTGAAATAGAGCATGCTGGGAAATATGATATATGGTTCTATGTAGAATCCCTCTTGCCTTCAAAAGATCCCTTATTGCCTTTCCGAAGAATCCTTTTTGCCTTCCAAAGATCCCTTATTGCCTTTCCAAAGAATCCTTCTTGCCTTCCAAAGAATCATCAAAGAACCCTTTCTTCCAAAAATGGTTCTTAGGATGTTATAATTCTAGGTAGAACTCTTTGCCTTACAAAGAAACGTTGTCTTCCAAAAGGAGTTCTTCAGATCAAAACAGTTATTGGTCGAACCCTATCCCTCTGCAAAGAACCCTTTTTTCTAAAAGTGTAGTTTCGATTTAAATCAAGGCTGGGGGGGGGGTAATTGAATTGTTTAAATATACTTTAATGTTAAATGTTGTTTTTACACAATGTACATTTCCTGTAGTGCAAATTATTTGATATCAAACACAGATAATATGGAATATCTTCACAGCAAGATGCACTGTGTATGCAGTATACAGTAGATAATGCTAATTTTTTAACAAACCTTGTGCCACCTCAACCTACAACGTGTGCAATTAAAATATTTCTGTTATGTTGCAGTGCACCAAAAGTGTAGTCTCTCATTAAAATGTAACAATTCATTTATTTTTGTGGGGAAAGTGTCAAGTAAAAACACTAAAACCTTACCTCACACAAAGAATTCACATAAAATGACTACTATGAATGTAAATGAGGTGCTTTTTTCTCTACCATTTTTGAAAGCATCATTATATGGTTGATGGTAAGCGTAGGAAGCTAGCTACAGTGTAATTAGCTGTGCAAAGCAGACTGAGATTTCAGGTTGCTGAGCAATGGAGTTTCAGCTTGCTCTTTGTCTACTGTACTTTGCTACATGTTATCTCTTTATGAGGTGTGTGAGATTTGAGGTTCAGCCGCTGCTCTTTTTTCTTACCTTTTTAAAAAAAAACAAAACATGACATATTAAGTTGATTTGAAAAGCTACAACCAGTCCCATCCTTACTGCGTGTATGTACATTCTATTACAGTTTGGCCCTGAGAGTCTACATAGCAACAATATGTTGCAGGTCCAAGGTCTTCTCATTACAGTACAAACCTTGGATGGGTTTATAGACACAGTACATATTGTTAGTTCATTCAGGTTTCATTGAAACAGTTATATATATGTATGTATTGTTGTGGTATTCTTATGAGTAGCGGTAGATCATTAGTGGAGCTCTGTTAAATCAATGTGTTGTCATTTTGTTGATATCAAAGAGGCACTTACTCCTGTGCTCTTCATTTGCATTGCAAATATTGGTGTGTGCGTGCGCGTGTGTTTGTGTACGTGTATGCGTGAACTTGGAGGGTTACTCTGGTCACCACTGCACACCCAGAATCACCTGGCCAGGGCCAGACTCAACAGGATACACCTAACATACCTAACCGCTCCCCGCACAACAATTCAAATATGCAACGTGATCATTCTCTTTAAGTAGCCTTAAATGTGCAATAGATTCAAATTGTGAGAGGAAATTGCCCAAAGCTCTAGAAGAGGTGGATAGAAAGAATACATTATGCAAATAACACAAAGGACTGGAGCACTTGAAAGCCTAATTCCACTATAATCAGCATACTGTGTCGTTTAATATGTTTTCACCTCTTATTAAAAGTGACTGTTCTTCTGCACTGTCAGCCGGCTGGATCTGACATTGGACTGAGACAACGGACAGACCATCACGCTAAAGCATTCTGCCGCCATAGCTTTTAGATGATGGTTCCATATTCCACCCCCCCCCACCACCACAAGTAATTATGCACCGGAGAGTCCAGAAATAAGGTTTAATTACACAGTAATCGCCTCTGATGGACACTACGAAGTGGTGAGCACTGCCAGACTGCAATCCATCAATGACAAACCTCTGTCCACTTTTAATTCCTCCTCATTTGCATCATAACCTCCGCACCAAGTTGCACAACCGCTGTTAAATGCTAATGGGACCTGTCTCTCCACTCAAAATGAATGCTTAAGCCCCATTTCACTCCCTCGCTCTTTTATCTCACTCTATCCTTTCTCTCTCTTTTTTTCTCTCACTGTCCATCGCTTCTCCCTTTCTCTCCCTCCCTGCTCATCCCCTTCCCTCCCTCTCTCAGCCAGCGTTAACGGGTGAAGAGAACCCACAGCGTGGTCAGTGATGCGCTAATTGGGAGCAGTTTTATCTCTCCAGCACTAATAGTGGCCCTGCACCGACAACCCTCAGCATGGAGGGTGTGAGAGGAGGATGGAGAGAAGAGGAGAGGAAAGGAGGAGAGTAGTGGGCATGTCTTGCATAGGAAATGTAGACCACAGCACAGATCTAAGTATGATTGGCCCCTCCAGTCATAGTTAATGCGAGTCTGGAGGGACCCCATACACAATTTCCAGCTTCATTAATTGAAATTGTGTTTTTTTTTCTTTTTGGGGGGGGATGTGAATAAAATAAAACACCTTGGCCATTTATTAAGCATTTTGTCTGTTTTATTCCCGCCACTCATTGACGATGAAGTGGGGGACGATCTCATTATCGGTGTCGTCTTGAAGAGTCGCTATAATCCAAGCCTTGATTGTTTCACCGCTCTAACAGAGAAGTAAATACCCACAATGTTTTGCTGTGTTGATGCAGACACTGTGTGGAAAAGAATAATTTGAAGTCTCATCACAACACACATCATGGAAATAAATCTGATATTAAATATTCCACACTGGCTCTTGATAGCGCACACAAACACCTTTTTTCATCATTAGCGCATCTTGTTCATTACTTTTTACCGTAATTGGAATCACCATGTATTGTTCTAATTCGTGAACTCCTACTTGTTTTCCCTCAGATGCACAAAAACAATATATTAATGTTGAGAGGGACTGATAGCAAAGAACACAAGGTACTATTTTTTTAAATTAGCATTTGTTTTATTAGCATCATGTATCTTTTAGCAAAGTGTTGTTGAAAGTGGCCCTTAGTGGTTCGAAGTTCCAATTTTAATCAATTTCAGTGTTTTAGAATAAGAATTCTGCGTTCTTAAGAAAATACATTCTACTACTTAATCTATCATCTGTGTGTCTGTTTTCAAACAGGTCATATTTTTAAGCAAATTATTTGGGGTGTAGGTTTTTAGAACAAAACCTTAGACACATTCTTAATTATAATCTTGAAGAGTGCACAGACTTTGTTTCCTCAACAATGTCTTCTTTCCTAGAGCTGGTCTCTTCCCAACACTGTCACTCCTCAGGCAGCTAGTCAGCCTTGATGCCTCCCTCTCAGAAGACATGACATTAATTTGTGCCCTTTAAAAACAAACGTGCTTGGAGGTTTCAGAGAGACACCGCAAAACAATATATATCTTAGAATGTTTTTAAAGGGATAGTTCACCCAAATTACAAAATTACAATTAGTTATTTTTTTGTCATTTGTGTGAACAATCCCTTTAAGGTTGTCAGGACTGGATTTTTTGCTGATGCTTAATATGTAACTCTGGTTTATTAGCCGTTTCCCTATGCAAATTATACATTATTAATAATGTATTATTTTTATGATAATACATGATTATGATAATGAGAGACATCTTTAATGCATGACATTGAGATATTGATAACACGTTGCATTTTGTCATGCAAATTGTATGTCTGGAACTTATGGAGTAAGCCTAATTGACACTTACTTCAGGTTGTCGATAAATACATGGACAGTTCAGTCTAAGAGATAACCACCATTTGTTATACTCAAGCCAATAGACCATTCACTTATTCAGTTTCATTCATGATACCTTATCATATCCGATAGAGACAAGATCAAATGTCCTCTCTTCACTATAGCATTGCTATTCATAGATGTACAGTATCTTCATTGACTATCATCACAAGTCATCAAAGATGTAGCCTATCCGTATCCCTGCCCATACATTTTAGATTAGAGTTGATAGAGCTAATAGAAAATATGGCGGGTTTAACGTCCCTTATCAGTGCGGCACTCCGTCTATTACTGAGCCCCAAACGTCCGCTAATGACTCAAACAAGCGGAGATCCGTTTCATCCAGTCCCCCTCAATGATGGGGAGTCAGATGCTGATGTCTTCATTTCATCTCCCTTCTCCCACCTTTAGCGCTTAAAAGGAACACTGTTGAGTCGGTCGTCACAGGAGAGTAGAGCTTTATTAAAAACAATGGCTATAGAGTAGAGCTTTATTAAAACAATGGTTATAGAGTAGAGCTTTATTAAAACAATGGTTATATATATATTTTTTTTTTAAATAGAGTAGAGCTTTGTTAAAACAATGGCTATAGAGTAGAGCTTTATTAAAACAATGGCTATAGAGTAGAGCTTTATTAAAACAATGGGTATAGAGTAGAGCTTTATTAAAACAATGGGTATAGAGTAGAGCTTTCATAGTTATTTTAGAGCTCTTACTGCTTTGTGTTGTCAGATTCCACTGTGCTGTAACGCTCTCAGACACACAGGCAGAGGCTGTCATGTTAGACTCAGCCGTGACAGATGGACAGGCAGACAGATATGCAGCAGAGGCCTACTGAGGGGCATCAGCGTGTGTTCACATAGTGTGATAGCAGTGCTAGATAGCCTGACAAAAGACAGACTGTGAAGTTCTGAAGGGATTTTTGGTGGTTTTCTCCTTGAATCTATCGTCTGGTGTGTGTGTGTGTGTGTGTGTGTGTGTTTGTCAGATTGACTGCTTGACTGCTTTTTGTTCAGATCATTTCACAGTAGTCTTTCCATCGTTTGTTCCTTTCTGTAGACAGTGGAGTAAAATAGTTGGGAGAAAGACAAAAAAACCTACCACGTGGAATTGAACCTGAAGCAAAGGACATTCCTTATCCTTCCCCATCAACCTGGTCTCAGAGCATTTCGTATTATTTTGTTTGTACAGTTGAAGTCAGAAGTTTACATACACTTAGGTTGGAGTCATTAAAACTCGTTTTTCAACCACTCCACAAATTTCTTGTCAACAAACTATAGTTTTGCCAAGTTGGTTAGGACATCTACTTTGTACATGACAAGTAAATTTTCCAACAATTGTTTACAGACAGATTATTTCACTTATAATTCACTGTATCACAATTCCAGTGGGTCAGAAGTTCACATACACTAAGTTGACTGTGCCTTTAAACAGCTTGGAAAATTCCAGAAAATGATGTCATGGCTTTAGAAGCTTCTGATATTCTAATTGACATCTTTTGAGTCAATTGGAGGTGTACCTGTGGATGTATTTCAAGGCCTATCTTCAAACTCAGTGCCTCTTTGCTTGACATCATGGGAAAATCAAAAGAAATCAGCAAAGACCTCAGAAAAATAATTGTAGACCTCCACAAGTCTGGTTCATCCATCTGAGCAATTCCAAACGCCTGAAGGTACCACGTTCATCTGTACAAACAATAGTACGCAAGTATAAACACCATGGGACCACGCAGTCGTCCTACCACTCAGGAAGGAGACGCGTTCTGTCTCCTAGAGATGAACATACTTTGGTGCAAAAAGTGCAAGTCAATCCCAGAACAACAGCAAAGGACCTTGTGAAGATGCTGGAGGAAACAGGTACAAAAGTATCTACATCCACAGTTAAACGAGTCCTATATCGACATAACCTGAAAGGCCGCTCAGCAAGGAAGAAGCCACTGCCCCAAAACCGCCATAAAAAAGCCAGACTACGGTTTGCAACTGCACATGGGGACAAAGATCATACTTTTTGGAGAAATGTCCTCTGGTTTGATGAAACAAAAATAAAACTGTTTGGTCATAATGACCATTGTTATGTTTGGAGGAATAGGGAGAGGCTTGCAAGCCGAAGAACACCATCCCAACTGTGAAGCACGGGGTGGCAGCATCATGTTGTGGGGGTGCTTTGCTGCAGGAGGGACTGGTGCACTTCACAAAATAGATGGCATCATGAGGATGGAAAATTATGTGGATATATTGAAGCAACATCTCAAGACATCAGTCAGGAAGTTAAAGCTTGGTTAAATCTTGGTCGCAAATGAGTCTTCCAAATGGACAATGACCCCAAGCATACTTCCAAAGTTGTGGAAAAATGGCTTAAGGACAACAAAGTCAAGGTATTGGAGTGGCCATCACAAAGCCCTGACCTCAATCCTATAGAACATTTTTGGGCAGAATTGAAAAAGTGTGTGCGAGCAAGGAGGCCTACAAACCTGGCTCAGTTACACCAGCTCTGTCAGGAGGAATGGGCCAAAATTCACCCAAACGATTGTGCGAAGCTTGTGGAAGGCTACCCGAAACGTTTGACCCAAGTTAAACAATTTAAAGTCAATGCTACCAAACACTAATTGAGTGTATGTAAACTTCTGACCCACTGGGAATGTGATGAAAGAAATAAAAGCTGAAATAAATCACTCTACTATTATTTTGACATTTCACATTCTTAAAATAAAGTGGTGATCCTAACTACGAAAGCAAATTTTTACTAGGATTAAATGTCAGGAATTGTGAAACTGAGTTTAAATGTATTTGGCTAAGGTGTATGTAAACTTCCGACGTCAACTGTAAATCCCGAATTCACATTTAAAATGTTACATGAGACCTGGCTGTCAACATAGGCGGTTTGGTGCCACTTTCTATGAGGACCTCTGTTCATAGCAGTGGAGGCCGGTGACTTGAATAATTGAGGAGGATGGGAGACCCACGGTATAGGCGCAGAATGCACGGAGACCACAAAGTGTGTTTAAAAAAATCGTCAAAAAGACGAATTCTTTTAACCTAAAGCATTTAATAAAGTCATTTATGGTACAATATTATGGGGAAGGGGAATGAGAGGGCTACTTACACAGTGTCGGAAAGGGATTGAATGAGTGATTGAATGAGGGTATGAGGCATGAGTTGAGGTGTTCAGAGGCTTGACCAGTGCAGGACAGGATTTGACTGGGAAGAGAAAAAACAATAACACAACACACTACACAGTTAGACAAAAGAGCTAAGAATGAGTTAGTCCAAGCAAGGAGTAAACTCATTGATGTGTAATAATGTGATTGACTCTACATACAGTAATGAGAGAAAATTGACAGGGGTACTCACAGTGCTTGGAGGGGAAACATTCAATGTGCCATGAGAAGGGTCTTCAGTTATTGTCAGGAGAAAGTTGACAATGGTAGTGAAGTGGAGTGGTCATCACCTCTTAAATCAGGGAACTGGAGGAGACTTGGCTGTAAATACATATCAGATACATCCAAGTACAGCTGCGCCATCGTAGCTGCGCCAACGACTTGCTCTATGAAGTCTCAAAATTAATAAAGTCAAACACTGACTACGCATCTCGCTCACTTGACACATTAAAGTATCCAAAGAAATGTTCCTGAATAAAGCCCTGATCATCCACATACCTGATGATAACTGACAACTGCAAGCAGACTGGTGGCACCATAGGAGTAGTGGGGCAATTTTTACCCACTGAGACCTGGAGTTTTTCCTTATATAACTAGGAAAACTCTATGAAAGTGTATGACAGTGATTAATCAGTTGAAAAATGGTTTTATATGGGCTATGATGTGACCAGTTTTTCCTAATCAGGTCACATGGTTTGAAAAAAAACTCCTGGCCCTGGGAGTGGGATGAAAACTCTATCAAACTGCATTTACCTTATATTTGTTCATCTAAATTATATTTAGACTAGATTAGGAGTGGGATTTCTTCGACCCAGACACATAGATAAGAACTGATAGACAACAGAACTCACAGGGCTGAACTTGCTTTATGCATGTTCGCATCATGCAGGCCTATGCAACTGTAGGCCTTATAAAAACAATTACTCAAATCTGTCGTCACTATTATGTTGATTCATTCATTCCAGTTAATCGTTTAGGATTTAAAAAACATATAGGCAGCCAAGCCAGCCCAATTTTGAATAGAAACTAAATTTGATCACATACACATTGTCTCCTGACACACAAATGGACTATAAATACATGACGTTACCAATTAGTTTACCCTGACCAGATGGACAGGGCGCAGAGGCTGTATGCAGCTGCCTACAGTTGATCAGACTGAAACATAGTCTCGTTTTCATCCCAGATTTCGAATGTTTAGGTGTAGCCTAGGCTGCTGCAACATTTATGTAATGACTTTTTGCTTGTGTCTGTCCGGAGTGATTATGCGTTATCATTTTTTGCTAAATAAATACCGGAAGAAAGTGGAAAGTCTACTTGAGTGTACAAGAACAAATGCGCTGTTAACCTCTCTTTTTAATCTAACTTTTAATGGATGATGCGATGGAAGCTATCAAACCGCTCGGAATTGTTTTCGACATCCCAGAAAAGACTGTAGAAAGTTCCATATGTTCAGCAAGTAAAGCATCGTAACGTGCAATTACCTCTGCAAGCGCCTTGTTAGTTGCCCTTGTTGGTGGAACTTTCCCTCTCGTCGTGTCCTCTAAAAGCAAATTCTTGCAAGCCCAAAAACGCAGATGTGTTGATAAGCAGCTTGATAACGTCCCTGTTTCTTCTTCCCTTCTCGTTGTGTCGCGCAGTTTGAATACGCACACCTTTGTCATAATCGATGCAGCTTTTTCACAGAAGCTTGAATCTGATGTGGGCATTTATATGCTCCCTGCTTTTGTTTTGCCATTTAGCTGAACGATCAATGTTCTTCAGATCACTGTACCCACCTTTCGACCAAGGCTCAGACTTTCCATAAAGCAGGTTAGGTCAGCGATACAGGCGGCTTGATGAAAGTCCCCTGTTAACCAGATATACTTTTGATACCAGTTGGTATTGAACGCCCTCAACTTTTCATTGTTTTTCATGAAACTGAGTTCAGGCAGAGGTCGACCCCTGCATTTAATTCGCAACTTTTCCATGTACCCCAGAAAATGAAAGGGGTTCTTCAACAAAAAGTCCACAACATATTCGGCAGCATTGGCCACTCAACTATTCTGGCAGAGAAAACTACACTCGCGCTGGTAGCTAGCTACTGAAGTTAGCAAGGCATATTTGAATAAATTGCACGAACTGGACACAAAAATAAAGTTCTAAAACCAAGAAAACAATTCATAATATACCTCCTCCATCTCCTGTAATTTGAAAAAACTAATTTGAATGGAATAATATCCCCAAAATGCTAAACTATCATTCTTCACTCTTAATCCAACAATGTCACCAAACTCCTCAACGCATAGAATCCCCATAATGCTCTGTGGCACAATCCCAATACAACACACTAGGTTCGTTCTCCAATTCTAATTCTCTGATTGGATGGACAACATGTCGGTTTATACTGCAAAAGCTTTGATTGGTTGGAGGACATCCTCCATGGAGTGGTCATAAATAAAATGTATGTCTATGGAAGGGTGTGAGGCCTACGAGCCTCCTATGTTTTGTATTGAAGTCAATGTAGCCAGAGGAGGACGGACTCTAGCTGACCTCCGGCTACACCATGGCGCTACCCCAAACAGTGCTGTTGAAGTTACTGTAGACCTTCATTGCAAAACAATGTATATCAATCAATTATTTGGTGACATATTGGACATAAAACATTTAGTTTAGTTTTATCTAAAAAGGATAACTTTTTTAATGTTTCACAATAATCATTTGTTTTAAATTCACTGAGGAGGATGGTCCTCCCCTTCCTCCTCTGAGGAGCCTCCACTGGTTCATAGAGGTTAGACGGTGTGACTACTCTCTCGACTACAGAATCACACCATGTATGACTACCAATGGTTACATCCAATTAGTAGTTCATCTGGTTGTTTTATGTTAGTTAAGAAAACTTACAGTCCACACCACCACCACCCACTTATCTTACATTTTCCACACGAGTTCACCCGTGTTAGTCCAGTGGGTAGTGGGGATGGGTGGACGGAGGACCGCAATGGACGAAGAAGGGGGAGAGGGAATGGCAATGTCACCCAATCAGGTGTGGATGGAATGACTTCATTACAACCAGTAGGATTCCAGACCAGACCCTGGAATTGCGTGTGGTTGGGAATGGGGGGTCAGTAGGGAGTGAGGGAGGGATGGAGGGACAGGCAGAAGAGGAATGAGATGGGAATCCCTGTTTTATCCTTTGTGTGATGGAGAGATCCAAATTGATGTCTGCCTGCCTGTCTACCTGTCTGTCTCTGTAGTGTGATAGCCTTCCAGTTACATTTACCAAGACTCAGCCCAAAATGTACAAACCTAGTATAGAAGATGGAAACAGACTGAGTAGTGCTGTTTCAATAGGACAAAAGTAGAAGTACGATAGAGGTCTGTGTTTAAAGACAAACACACGCAGCCGTCTTTCTCAACGCCCTCCGTGGATAGTGACGAACAGCAGAGGAGAGGCAGACAGAGGCCGGCGATTGTCAACAGACCAAGGTCATTTCAGATTGAGAAGTTTGTCAAAATGTGATGACATCAGCAGCAGTCCGTAAAGCGTTATTGCACCTTGCTGCAGGTGCCACTGTGAAACAGTCTGAAATTACAAAAACGCACAAGCTGCCAGAGCACTGCCAAGAATGATTGCCCCTGGAGTTTTTTCTTTCCTCTCTCTCGTTCTCGCTCTATTCCCCCTACCTTCTCCTTCTCTCCCCCACCCCCTCTCTCTATCGCCTCTCTCTTACACACGTGGATAACTGCCAGATGTGAAATGGAGGGAAGGAGGGAGAAATAGGAGGGGGGATACAGATCTAGATTTAATGATATTAAACATGTTTCTTGATGCTCAATAAGAAGCCTATTATGATTGATACAAGGCCGCTGACACTTTATCTACGCAGTAACAGAATCATCTGTCACCCAACTGTATTGAATCATTAATATCCGCTCTCTCACTGTGTTTTTTCCCCTACTGTTAACAGTGACTAATCATCTGTCTAGTTGGCGATGTCTCCGGGTGCTTGATCGGATAGTGTTTGTGAAAACCGACGCAGCCAATCCAACACCACTCCTGGGAAGATTGAGAAGGGCCCCATTATGTTCGGTAGATGCCTGTAGGGATATCGCCGGCTCTTCTTCTCTCTACGTAATACAATGCCAGTAAATAAGTCACAGAGTGTCCAGCTCCGTTTATCGGAGTACCTGTGCTGTGTGTTTTGGGCTATAGTGCCCTTGTGGATTGCGCAGATGATTCATCCTGTGTGTTAATCATTGTGTGTGTGTATTTATTCGAGGTACTCCTCACTCTTTTGTTTGGGTTTCAGCCCTGTGTTTTGTGTACGTGTGTGTTTGGTCTCCGTCCCCGTGCCCTTACACAGCACGCCGTAACTCGGGGTATAATAAAGAAAACTATTACGCATTCCTGCGCCTGTCTCCCGTATCTCTTCATACCAACGTTGACAGATACAGTGTAGGCTACAGTATCATAGTACTTTACATGATTTGTTTGAACATTGAATTGGCAAAACAATATGTGTAGCGGCCGAGGGAAAAACCTTCACATCATCAGATTTTGACTTTTCGATTTTTGTTAACTGAGATATCTTTATCAGAACCCGAGTTCTGAGATTTTAAAGTTGACTGCAGCCAAAAAGTTAAAACTGACGAAACAGCATTCAAAGATTTTTTCTAATTCCGCTGAGGCATGAGAGAAAAACACCAGCACTCAGCTTGTTTCAAAAGAGATTGTCACTATATTTATTATTTTGAAAGTAGCAACTGCTGGTATTGTTTGTATGAAATAATCATTACTAGAACACATTATTATACTGTACAATAATAGATACATATATTTGAATTGGAGCCGAAATAATGTACATTTTAGTCTGATTATGAATCATCAACAACAAATCCTTAAAAAAAATTGATAATAATGATTCATATTGAGAGTCATGATTATTATCTCCCTCTCTGACAAGCATACACAAAGAGATCTCTAAGACACACAAACACAAACTTCTAGATCATCATTCTTACCTTAGCTGAGTGCTCCATGGTGATGACCACGTTGGATCCAGCGCTGGCCGCCAGATCCATGAGCGTCCCTTTACCATCATACCCAGAGGGAAAAAAATATGTTTCAGTACTTTATCAGTCTTATTTATTTGGGTCCATATTAAAGTCAATTGTCATGGAGACCCAATTTATTTTTTAAATACACACACATACTGTACACATACGCAAAGAAGGGTCTCTCTTCCTCTTCAAACTGCTCTCTTATCTCTGTCTCCCTATCTCTCAATTAATTAACATGAACTTATTAGCTACCTAACGTGTTTTGTGGGATACAGGGATGAAAAATACCATGGTTGGTGAAATAGTCGGTGAAACATTTAGGCTAACGTTAGCTATAGCAGCTTGTCTTCAGACTTGTCTTCAATAGTACTGTCACTCCAACAACACTGGCTATAGCTTACCTTGAACAATACAAAGAAGATGCAGGTAGTGAAATCCTTAAGAGAAGGGGTTGAAACCGATTCAGGGAACAGTTTCCCGAAAACCAGAAAATTATGTTTTTTTTAAGGAACAGAAACAGAACATGGAGCGAAAGTGATCCAAACTGTTCTGGAACAGAACCGTTATTTTAAAAGCATGAGCATCGGTTAATAACATTATTTTACATTTCAGGCACAACAAGACGCAACAAAGCGCCTATGCAAAGCCGTAACTCTGCCACTCAGAAACATATTCCAGTGTCTGCCTGCAAGCTGAAAATCTTTGCATGTCGCCTGTCTGTGTTTCGGATACCTGCTACCTGCTATTTATATTTTTGAGTACTTTTACTTTTACTTCACTACATTCCTTAAGAAAATATGGTACTTTTTACTCCATATATTTTCCTTGACAGCCAAAAGTTCTCATTACATTTTGAATGCTTAGCAGGACAGGAAAATAGTCAAATTCACACACTTATCAACCGAACATCCCTGGTCATCCATACTGCCTCTGATCTAGCAGACTCACTAAACACACATGCTTCATTTATATATTATGTCTGAGTGTTGGAGTGTGCCCGTGGCTTTCCATAAATAAATAAAAAACAATAAACAATAAAATGCCATCTGGTTTGCTTAATATAATGAATTTGAAATTATTTATACTTTTACTTTTGATACTTAAGCATATTTTAAACCAAATACTTTTAAACTTTTACTCAAGTAGAATTTTACTGGGTGACTTTTTTTACTTTGACTTGAGTCATTTTCTATTAAGGTATCTTTACTTTTACTCAAGTATGATGGTTGGGCACTTTTTACACCACTGCCCCTCCCCCCTCCAAGCCATAGGCTACTGTACTGACGTTACAATCGTGGTTCAGAAAATAGGGAGAGAGATTTTTTATTAGGTAGAGAAGAAATGGATAAACTTTTTCAATGCTAGTTAAGGATACTTTAGGCCTAGTTATCATGTCTCATGTCGGATTTATTAACTACAAAAATGTAAGACGTGTTTTTAATTCTGGTGCCGCCCTGCACACACAAGCTTGTTAGCTAGTTAGCTCAATATTGTTGGCTAGCTAGCTCAAAGGACATTCAAAGTTCCTCCATAGAAGCTTCTCCTCCTAGGTATAATTCTGTGGACCTAATTCACATAATGCATGTCATAACAAGATCTCCAGCGCTTCAAGCTTCCTCCGCATCTTGCGCCATAGGTTACACTTGTCTGTCCATCACACATGTAAACAACTAGCTTGCCTGCTCTATCCACACTGATTGGTGAGGTAATTTAATGAGCTAAATGTAAACAACTGTTGAGTTCACAGGTTTAAAAAGGAACAGAAAGGAATGATATAAACCTGTACTTTTTGTTGGGTTCTAACCAGTTCAGAACTTTATTTTGCTGGTCGGAAAAGTGGAACAAAATGAAGAAAGAAAATATAGAACAAAAGGAATTGAAAATAATTTAGGTCCCAACCCCTGCTATTAGAGTGTGATGCCTGGCCTTAAAATACCTTGCTTGCTCCTCGTTGAAGATGCTCTCTCATCTCTCCATCCATGATCTGAGGTGACAGACAATCGTTGGGACCACTCATAAAATAATCATTGATTTCCAGTAATTCAGAGCATAGTGGCAGCTTCGCTCAAAGTAATGACAACTAACTAGCTAAATCATACAACAAGCAACATGGCTATTTATCTGTGAAGTCAATGATGATTGATGACTAACTAGAAAACAGGAAGACAGCATAAGTGCGCGTGCACCCTTTCTCGCCTGTGCACTCATTCACAGCTCCTCGAAGATTAAAAGCAGTGGACTAGTGTAATCATATTGGTAGACAAGCCATCTACACCTAGCCAATGCATGTACATCTTTGAGGGGAGTGAAGGCGAGTGGCTGGGGCTCGGTGGCCTACAAGAAATGGGATGCGGCTCAAATCAACATAGCTAACCAATGACAGCAAGATGACTCTCGCTTCCAACAAGTTTGGGATAAGATGTCGATTGTTTTGCTTTCTAAAATCTAAGTAATTCAGAACTGCTGAAATGACTGCAATACTGTTCATTTATTTTGATCACTTTTCATGTCATTTTGGCCGGATAATAGGCCTACCCACTGATCAAGCAACAAGTGTGAACCTCTTTTATGAACATTACTCGTTAGCTCCAGGCTACTTGTAGACAAAATCTAAATATGACCCACTTCTACTCAACTACATTGTTGATTGTAAATGATAACTTTATACTACCACGTTACTAACTATCCAGCTAATTATTCTGTGTCTAAACCAGCATGATTTCATTTATTTGTAGCATGTTATCTTAAATGGGCCAAGTCAGCTGCGACACTCTCAGGTCAGGGAAGTTCGAGCTAACGTCTTCAAATTGGGCATGATAGCTAAATAATAGTATCCAAACCAACCACAAAAACAGATTTCAGTTGCATTTTGGCTTTTTCCCAACAATGAGTCGGAGTGACATCCGGTGGATTCTAAAACAATCCATTAATGGATTATTATTTGGAAACACCTGATGAGATTGTATGTTATGATATTCCACCGAATATGTTGTTCTTCTCTTCTTTCGAGCATTATTACTATAATCCGAATCGATATTCACGTAATAATAAGGAATTCCTCTCGTCCATGCCCACAAATTGGGGAAAACAAGCATTCTTTCACAGTGTAAAAGAGGCAACTTTGTCGTCGATTTTCTGTTATACAGAAAATAACAAAACATGCCAAAAAGCTGCTGTGTTGTTCAATGTACATGTAACCAGGTCAAAAATCCCGACCTGCGATTCGCAATTCCCCCACATACGGAAATAGAGCTTGCGAGAAGAGCCCTGTGGCTTCAGGCCTACACTAGGCTACACGTAGCAATGTGTGTGAAATATTTAATCACAGGTAAGACATTTAACTTGTTTAGTATAGCTTGTTTGTAACTCCACTCACTACTTGAAGCTGTATAGTCCGTTTGAAGTTGTATAGTCCGTTTGAAGCTGTATAGTCCATTTGAAGCTGTATAGTCCGTTTGAAGTTGTATAGTCCGTTTGAAGCTGTATAGTCCGTTTGAAGCTGTATAGTCCGCCAGAAGTTGTATAGTCCGTTTGAAGTTGTATAGTCCGTTTGAAGCTGTATAGTCCGTTTGAAGCTGTATAGTCCGTTTGAAGTTGTATAGTCCGTTTGAAGTTGTATAGTCCGTTTGAAGTTGTATAGTCCGTTTGAAGTTGTATAGTCCGTTTGAAGCTGTATAGTCCGTTTGAAGCTGTATAGTCCGTTTGAAGTTGTATAGTCCGTTTGAAGTTGTATAGTCCGTTTGAAGCTGTATAGTCCGTTTGAAGTTGTATAGTCCGTTTGAAGTTGTATAGTCCGTTTGAAGCTGTATAGTCCGTTTGAAGTTGTATAGTCCGTTTGAAGTTGTATAGTCCGTTTGAAGCTGTATAGTCCGTTTGAAGCTGTATAGTCCGTTTGAAGTTGTATAGTCCGTTTGAAGCTGTATAGTCCATATGAAGTTGTATAGTCCGTATGAAGTTGTATAGTCCGTTTGAAGTTGTATAGTCTGTATGAAGTTGTATAGTCCGTTTGAAGTTGTATAGTCCGTATGAAGTTGTATAGTCCGTTTGAAGTTGTATAGTCCGTATGAAGCAGTATAGTCCGTTTGAAGCTGTATAGTCCGTTTTCTATCACTTAATCAAACCATGGCTGAACCCTTCATTCTCAACGTGTCAGTGAAAGGGTGAACCCAGGTAAACCCTCGGCGGAGGATACGGCATGACTAGTAATCAGCACTAATAAGATACGTCTTCCCTTGAAAGACTCCCAGAAAGCCCTCAATTCATTCCGAGCACATTCAAAGGCATGGGGACCCTACCTCTCTCTCTCTCTCTCTCTCGCTCTCTCCTATCTTTCACCTCTCCCCCTCTCTGAGGCCTCTTCATTATCATTCTCAGGTTATTCCCAGCTCAGTGAATCTGGGGCGCTCGTGAATTAAGGGAGAATTAAGAAGCCTTTGCGGAGCGAAGCCTCTCCAAATCTCACCCCAGATGAAAGGTGTACAGAGACAAGGCTGTATTGTGTATCAAGTGTGTGTGTCTCTGTGCGTGTGTGTCTGTGTGTCTGTGTTGAGTCCATGTGCATGTGTCCATGTCTTTTCCGAGCCATGAGCCAAGCAGAGCTCCCTGCAGGCCACGACTGCTGCAACCGTGGAAACAAGGCCACTCGATGTAGCCCGTTCCTTTCCGACCGCAGGTGTGGCCACGTGGGAAACAGTTTTCCAGGGGACCGTGAGGCACGAAACCCTCCTCCCAAATCCTGCCTCTCCTCCGGCCTCTCCCCCTCCCCTTCCCCACATCCCTCACTGGCGATTAATTACAGTGTTGCCGCAGTAACACCAAACCACCAGTTATCCGGGGCTAAGCAGCTCTATCATCTCTCTCCCACTCCTCTGCCATATCTCCCCCAATCAAAGAGCACTGGGCAGCAGAGAAAGAGAGAGAAAAAGAGAGAGAAAGAGAGAGAGGAGAGAGAGAGAGAATGATAGAATGGGAACAGAGTAGAAGAGCCTCTGCTGTGGCATTTAAGCTGTGGCATTTGACCTGGAATCCTCAGGTAGGGTGAATCTTCTCTCTCTCTCAACCTCCCTCTCACTCCCATCACTGTCTTTGTCAGTGACTTTCACCACAACTCGAATCAGAATGAGTTTCAGAGTGACTTGTTTGGGAGAAGTGGATGCCAAAAGTATGGGGTGGAGTCAGGATTGAGGGACGTTCTCGCTGGAAGTGAACAGGTACTGGTCTAGCACTGTGGCCAGTTGGACTTTACAGCAGGTTGAAAAATACATGCTGTGAAATCTCTCTCTCTCTCTCTCTCTCTCTCTCTCTCTCTCTCTCTCTCTCTCTCTCTCTCTCTCTCTCTCTCCACCCACCCACCCCAGTGGCCAGTGTCAACATACAGAGTGAGAGGTAGGTGAGGGAGGTCATTGTCAGTTCTGCATCTGTCCATCAGTGGGGGAGAAGAGGAGGCGGCGGAGAGGGGGGCTGGGGGGGGGGGGGGGGGGGGTGATGTCCAGAGCTGTACCCGTCTGTCCCCTGCCCACGCTGGGCTGTCACATCACGCTCACTCCCCTCTCCTCCCCCTTCTCTGGAGCCATCTCTACTCACACCAGACCAGCCTTCACTCTGTTTCTTTTGTTTAGTTTTTTTTAACCCTACTGTCTTTCTTCCATCCTTCCATCCAGATAACCCCAGTGATCCATTTCCCATTTCTGCTAGAATTATTCTCTGGTCGTGTAATTATAAAATCACACCACCAATGTCAAACAAAGCTGTTGTATCGATTGACCGAGCGGAGGGATTGATTGAGGTGCATTTGCATGGAGATCAGCTTAGAGATCCTAATCGATCAGCCGGGATAAAGTAAAGTCGTCTCTGGACTCCTTGGCTTTCAGAGGTTGAGGTGAAAATCTATTTGTTTGTTTGATACACTTTACACATTAATTGCTCTAATGAACGATACAAATTCACAAGGTACAAAACAATGTGATATGACTTGTTAGTTTGTTTCGACTTCATTATCTGATAGAAGAACATTGCAGAATTAATGCTAATGTGAATCGATGGGGATACACAGTATTACCATAACTCAATACAGCAGGCCTACCATAGTCCATCTTTTGTCCATCTGCGTTTTCCCCTCTCTGGCTTACAGTAACAGCAATGGTATCTGTTGTTTCTAGCATTGAAATGGCTACACTCAAAGACTTGCCGGGAACATGATGTTTGTGTTGTTGAGTGTTTGCTGGGAGCTTCTTACTTTCTCTTGGGTTCCACCCTAAACATTACAGTACATCTCTTGGAAACAATGCATTTCCACACGCCGACTGAATTTCACTACTGATAGGACCATGATCGAATTCACTCATAAATCAATGTTGTTTAAAACCCAAGCTGTTTCTGTTTATTCCAATACAGCTCAGGCATAACATGTAACGTGTCATATTGGCCCATACTCATAAATTTATATAACACATTTTCTCCTTGGCCAATGTAGCAAATAAAATCTGTAGTGGAGCCAGGAATGTTCAGAGCCCCCCTTCTTTCAGATGCTAGGGTGCGAGAGAGAGAGAGAGGGAACGAGATACAGAGAGGGAGGAGGGGGGTAAGGTTTTTGGTGTACACTGTAGTATTGACTGCTGGACCGCAGCCACACGTACACAAGCGCGGCATCCAGATATGGAAGCCTGACCGCTGCCTGTGTCTCGCTGCCTTCTGGCCAGGGCCGAGGGTGAAGGAGACGCTACCACACTCTCCTTGTCAGAGACAAGGGTAATTACTGCTGGCTGGAATTACTCAACATTTGTTTAGAAGCTCCCCTGAGCACCCCTTAAATAGATTGTCTCTACTATAAAGCCGATGCCCCCCCCCCCCGTCTCTTGGTCTCTCCATCACACCGCAGTCCCAACAAACACACACACAATGCACACCCCCAGCCTTGTCCCTTGTTAAAAAAACACAGTAGAAGACAGGCCCTATGGTAGCTGTGGTCACCTCTGCTCTATGTATTGAGTGGCAGGGCCGTGTTAGATAGGCTTTTCATTAGCTTCAATAGCTCATTGGTTCATTTAGGAGGGGTATTGATTGGACTTTGCAGTGTTACACGCTCTGGTTGGTGTTTAAAAACAGGTTGTTTTTGTGTATGTCCTTTAGTCGTACTTACATTGCAGAAACACCAAACCCTCCCTCCCTCCCTCCCTCCCTCCACACATAGCTTTACATGTGGTTTGGTTGTTTTAATTCAATATTGATTTCTCTATACCTCTCGCTCTTTCCCCCTCTCTCTCTTCTCCTTCTTTTTCTCCAACTCTTTTTCTGAAGGCTGGTTGTATTCACACAATGGCAGTGGATCCTCTCAGTATGCATATAAAAGGGAAAAACAGTTGAAGTCAAGGTCTGTCCCTGTATTTATTGTATGAGATGGTTCCTGTCAAAGATGACATTCTGAAACACTTGACCCACAAAAAAGAATTCTTGGCCTGTGCCTAGTGACAGCAGATAGTAATTCATTCTTTTGAAATGTGCTGAGAGAGAGGGAGTGTGTGTGTGTGTGTGTGTGTGTGTGTGTGTGTGTGTGTGTGTGTGTGTGTGTGTGAGAGAGAGAGAGGGGGAAGCAGAGAGATGGAGAAGGGGAGAGAGAGAGGGGAGGAGAGAGAGGGGGAAGCAGAGAGATGGAGAAGGGGAGAGAGAGAGGGGGGAGGAGAGAGAGAGAGCAAGGGGGAGACACAGAGGAAAAGAGAGAGATGGGTAGGAGAGAGAGAGAGAGAGAGGGAGAGAGAGAGTTACGACCAGGATGTTTGCGGGCAAACAGGACCAACCCCCACTCTTACACAAGCCCAAGCCAATGGCATGTACCAGATGCTCAGCAGGCTCTGCTCACACTTACTGGCCTGAGGCCAAACCACACGACCAAAAACATTGGACACTTTATGGAACACAAAGCCTTCACTAGCTCATCCTGGAATATCCAAGGCCTAAGGTCATCTACCTTTGGCCTAAAGAGCAGGAACCTGGACTTCATCAAAGAAATCGGAAATACAGACATTGTCATCCTACAAGAAACCTGGTATAGAGGAGACAGACCAACTGGTTGCCCTCTAGGTTACAGAAAACTGGTCGTCCCATCCACCAAACTACCAGGTGTGAAACAAGGAAGGAACTCAGGGGGTATGCTAATTTGATATAGGGCAGACCTAACTCAATCCATTAAATTCGTCAAAACAGGAACATTTTACATTTGGCTAGAAATTCAAAAGGAAATGATCTTAACAGACAAAAATGTCCTCCTGTGTGTTACATATATCCCCCCACTAGAATCCCCATACTTTAATGAAGACAGCTTCTCCATCCTGGAGGGGGAAATCAATCATTTCCAGGCCCAGGGACATGTACTAGACTGTGGCGACCTAAATGCCAGAACCGGACAAGAACCTGACACCCTCAGCACACAGTCTAGGTGACAGGTGACAGCATCCCCTCCCCCATATGCCCCCCCAAAATAACCAACAAAAACGAGTCACAACCCCTGCAGCTCTGTCGCACGCTGGGTATGTACGTAGTCAATGGTAGGCTTCGAGGGGACTCCTATGGTAGGTACACCTATAGCTCATTTCTTGGCAGTAGTACTGTAGACTACTTTATCACTGACCTCAACCCAGAGTCTCTCAGAGCGTTCACAGTCAGCCAACTGACACCCCTATCAGACCACAGCAAAATCACAGTCTACTTGAACAGAGCAATACTCAATCATCAGAGCAATACTCAAAAGGCATCAAAGCCAAAGGAACTGAGTAATATTATTAAGAAATGCCATAGATGGAAGGAATGCCGTTTGGAAACCTACCAAAAAACAATTAGGCAACAACAAATTCAATCCCTTTTAGATAACTTCCTGGACAAAACGTTCCACTGTAATAGTGAAGGTGTAAACTTGCCAGTAGCAAATCTTAACAGTATATTTGACCTCTCAGCTTCCCTATCAAATCTAAAAATCTCAAATAGAAAACCGAAGAAAATGAACAACACTGACAAATGGTTTGATGAAGAATGCTAAAATCTAAGAAAGAAATTGAGAAACCTGTCCAACCAAAAACATA
This sequence comes from Salmo trutta, assembly GCF_901001165.1. NCBI lineage: Eukaryota > Metazoa > Chordata > Actinopteri > Salmoniformes > Salmonidae > Salmo > Salmo trutta. The sequence continues at coordinate 14,212,693 of NC_042995.1, forward strand.
GAGACCCAGAAAACCTGAGTCTGCGCTTTCACTATGGTGAATCACTAAAACAATACAGAAATACACTACGGAAAAAGAAGGAACAGCACGTCAGAAATCAGCTCAATGTAATTGAAGAATCCATAGACTCTAATCACTTCTGGGAAAATTGGAAAACACTAAACAAACAACAACACAAAAAATTATCTATCCAAAATTGAGATGTATGGGTAAACCACTTCTCCAATCGTTTGGGCTCTATAACAAACAGCAAACACATATACATGATCAAATACAAATCTTAGAATCAACTATTAAAGACTACCAGAACTCACTGGATTCTCCAATTACATTGAATGAACTACAGGACAAAATAAAAACCCTCCAACCCAAAAAGGCCTGTGGTGTTGATGGTATCCTCAATGAAATGATCAAATATACAGACAACAAATTCCAATTGGCTATACTAAAACTCTTTAACATCATCCTTAGCTCTGGCATCTTCCCCAATATTTGGAACCAAGGACTGATCACCCCAATCCACAAAAGTGGAGACCATTTGAACCCAATAACTACTATGGGATATGCGTAAACAGCAACCTTGGAAAAATCCTCTGTATTATCATTAACAGCAAACTCGTACATTTCCTCAGTGAAAACAATGTACTGAGTCAAATGGGCTTTTTACCAAATTATCATACGACAGACCATGTATTCACCCTGCACACCCTAATTGACAAACAAACAAACCAAAACAAAGGCAAAGTCTTCTCATGCTTTGTTGATTTCAAAAAAGCCTTCAACTCAATTTGAGGGTCTGCTATACAAATTGATGGAAAGTGGTGTTGGGGGAAAAACATACGACATTATAAAATCCATGTACACAAACAACAAGTGTGGGGTTAAAATAGGCAAAAAACACACACATTTCTTCCCACAGGGACGCGGGGTGAGACAGGGATGCAGCTTAAGCCCCACCCTCTTCAACATATATATCAACAAATTGGCGAGGGCACTAGAAATGTCTGTAGCACCCGGCCTCACCCTACTAGAATCTGAAGTCAAATGTCTACTGTTTGCTGATGATCTGGTGCTTTTGTCACCAACCAAGGAGGGCCTACAGCAGCACCTAGATCTTCTGCACAGATTTTGCCAGACCTGGGCCCTGACAGTAAATCTCAGTAAGACCAAAATAATGGTGTTCCAAAAAAGGTCCAGTTGCCAGGACCACAAATACAAATGCCATCTAGACACCGTTTCCCTAGAGCACACAAAAAACTATACAAACCTTGGCCTAAAGATCAGCGCCACAGGTAACTTCCACAAAGCTGTGAACGATCTGAGAGACAGGCAAGAAGGGCATTCAATGCCATCAAAAGGAACATAAAATTCGACCTACCAATTAGGATCTGGCAAAAAATACTTGAATCAGTTATAGAACCCATTGCCCTTTATGGTTGTGAGGTCTGGGGTCTGCTCACCAACCAAGAATTATCAAAATGGGACAAACACCAAATTGAGACACTGCATGCAGAATTCTGCAAAAATATCCTCCGTGTACAACATAGAACACCAAATAACGCATGCAGAGCAGAATTAGGCCGATACCCGCTAATGATCAAAATCCAGAAAAGAGCAGTTAAATTCTACAACCACCTAAAAGGAAGTGATTCCCAAACCTTCCATAACAGATGAACCTGCAGAAGAGTCCCCTAAGCACGCTGGTCCTGGGGCTCTGTTCACAAACACACCCCACACAGCCCCAGGACAGCAACACAATTAGACACAACCAAATCATGAGAAAGCAAAAAGATAATTACTTGACACATTGGAAAGAATTAACACAAAAAACCCAGAACAAACTAGAATGCTATTTGGCCCTAAACAGAGAGTACACGGTGGCAGAATACCTGACCACTGTAACTGACCCAAACTTAAGGAAAGCTTTGACTATGTACAGACTCAGTGAGCATAGCCTTGCTATTGAGAAAGGCCGCCGTTGGCAGACCTGGCTCTCAAGAGAAGACAGGCTATGTGCAAACTGCCCACAAAATGAGGTGGAAACTGAGCTGCACTTCCTAACCTCCTGCCAAATGTATGACCGACCATATTAGAGACACATATTTCCCTCAGATTACACAGATCCACAAAGAATTCGAAAACAAACCTGATTTTGATAAACTCCCATATCCACTGGGTGAAACACCACAGTGTACCATCACAGCAGCAAGATTTGTGACCTGTTGCCACAAGGAAAGGTCAACCAGTGAAGAACAAACACCATTGTAAATACAACCCATATTTATGCTTATTTATTTTCCCTTTTGTACTTTAACCATTTGTACATCGTTACAACACTGTATATAGACATAATATGACATTTGTAATGTCTTTATTCTTTTGGAACTTCTGTGGTTGTGATATTTACTGTTCATTTTTATTGTTTATTTCACTTTTGTATATTATCTACCTCACTTGCTTTGGCAATGTTAACATATGTTTCCCATGCCAATAAATCCCCTTGAATTGAATTTAATTTAATTGAGAGAGAGAGAAACAGCGAGAGAGAGACATGGCAGAGAGAGAGACTGGGAAAGAAAGAAAGAAAGAAAGAGGGAGGGAGGGAGGCAGAGAGAGAGATGGGGAGGAAAGAGAGAGAGAGAGAGAGAGAGAGAGAGAGAGAGAGAGAGGAAGAGAAACATAGGGAGGGAGGGATGGAGGGAGAGAAAGAGATGGGGAGGAGAGAGAGAGATAGGGTTAGAGAGAGAGTGATAGATGGACAGGGAGGGAAGGATATCTTGTTGCTGTGAGACCTGGAGAAATAGAAAATACTAAGGTGACACATTTTCTAATCACATAAGCTACTGTATGATGATAATGTCTCTATCCTACAGTATAAATATTTTCAGACATACTATATGTTGCTGTAAACATAATACCACATTCGAGGCCAATTTGTCTTAATTACAGGAGTATACAGAATCACCCCACAGAGAGAGACATTAGACAGAGCAGGGAATGAGAGCACAGTCTCTGTCTGTTAGAAAGAGTAGACCCACACTGCCCCCCCCCAGCCTTCCGCACACATTCTCTCCTACACAAACTGCTGTCAGTTTGTCTAATAAAATCCCTTCTCTGTGGTGCTGTCCAGCCCAGCCGCCCCATCCCTTACCTCCTATGTCGGGGCCTAATGGTTGTCCACCACAGAGGTGACTGTGTGCAAATAAGGCCCGAGCGCCGGTGAACATCCATCACGGACCCCTGGAGGCACATTACACCCCTCTAATGGCCACTCTCGCCTTCATTATGATATTAATACGCCACGTTTCCACTGTGATTTCATTTGTTAAGTGGCAGAGGCTCGCCGTTGGGGGAGACAAACTGTTTTTTCAGCAGCCTACACTAAACCCCCCCCTCACCCCCCAACTGCCACCCCCACCTCTCTCCTTCCCCTAGTCTCCTACCCTCCAATCCCATCTGATGTCTTTTAGTTTCTGTCCATTACACCATCCACCATCATATTGGTCTTCCTGTTGTTCTCTCTAACAGAACAAATTCATTTTCAAGTTTTATCTTACCCCTGTTAAATTAAACAGTATGCTCCCAGATACTTCACCATATTGCCTGAAATGCAGGACAGAGAAAGGAACTTGTTTTCCATATATCTGGCACTGCAATAAACGAATGGATTTCTGGTGCTCTATTCGTACAGTCACTCAGATCAGTTTAGATATAGAATTGGTACAATCCCCAAGCCTTTACCTCCTTAATCACATGGCAAATACTACGCTTGACTCAGGCAAGACAAGGTTGCTGATAATTATTTCATACTTTGCAAAGAAATGTATTCTTGTGTGTTGGAAAAATCAAAACCCACCCACTTTTAAATTGTCATTAAAAACAAGCAGATTTTTTTGCCATTAGAAAGTAAACAATGGACCCACATTCCTGCAAGTTTGGTCCCCTTACTGTCCTTTATCGAAAAAAGCTCTTCAAAAGTGTAATATTTCATGTACATAGTTGGTACTACTTGATTCAAAAAGCTCTGAAAATATATCTGCATTATGAAATGAAGTCTGCTGATATTTATTACTACATTATAATGCTAACTGTACTTTAAAATGATACCTGCTGCTATTTATTACTACGTTATAATGCTAACTGTACTTTAAAATGATACCTGCTGATATTTATTACTACATTATAATGCTAACTGTACTTTAAAATGATACCTGCTGCTATTTATTACTATGTTATAATGCTAACTGTACTTTAAAATGATACCTGCTGATATTTATTACTATGTTATAATGCTAACTGTACTTTAAAATGATACCTGCTGCTATTTATTACTATGTTATAATGCTAACTGTACTTTAAAATGATACCTGCTGATATTTATTACTACATTATAATGCTAACTGTACTTTAAAATGATACCTGCTGCTATTTATTACTACATTATAATGCTAACTGTACTTTAAAATGATACCTGATGATATTTATTACTATGTTATAATGCTAACTGTACTTTAAAATTAAACCTGTTGCTATTGGAGGTTGTTTTGCATGTAATTTATTTTGTGTATGTGACTATCTTTTTATTTCTTTTCTGTTTGTCTTTATAACTGCTGTAAAATATATATACTGTATATATAATAATAAACAGAACACTGGGTACACTAAGTCAGCACAATGTTTCTGAATGTTTCTAGAATGACACAGTCTTCGATTTTATGTAAATCTGTGCCCACTCTGAGAATGCCAAATATCTCCACAGACTTTAGGGTTGAGCTCATCTGCTGGTATGACCGGAGCATGTGACCTGCTGGACCAGATGGCTAACTGTGTACCGAGCACAGTCACGTTGTCACTTTGCATTCCTAAATACACATGCAGCGCCTTCACCTATGTAGAGAATGTCAAAAGCAGAGGCTGGCAACCTGTACACACATAGAGGGACACAGATCCAAGCACTTCCCTCTCAGAAATGCCATTGTGCAACGATAACGTTTAAAGGGGAAATCTGCAGTTGAACAATAACAAAGCGGTGACCCTGCCACTGTTTTGGTAAAACGCTGAGGGATGGGGCTGGAGAAATGGAACCACTCTCAGATTCCTAAACGGAGCTCTGGATGCAACAACTGACCAGCCATGATGACAACATTTTAGTTTTAACCAGGTTTTGATACTATAGATTGTGTTTACATTTACATCATTTACAAACATTGGAGTAAAACAAGCTTATATTTGGGGTTGTGATGAGGTATGACAGGTGGACTAAGCGCTCAAGTTCTATTTTTCAAGAATCAATGGGTATACATTATTCATTTATAAGTCCAAAAATGGATGTAGCAATTGCCGATTGCCCAATTAAAGATTAAACCTTGACTCAAAATATGCATGCATGGATTTAAAGTGCAGTTGAATAATGGTGGTCGGAAATCAACCTTCTCTACACTCTAATAAACCAGGTCCCTAATAAACAAGTAGCTTACTCACCCAGAAACGTATGTAATGCACACACACTACCCTGTCTGTCCACTCTTACTGCAAACTACAGAGATTTCAAGTCTAAACAACTATGTCCAAGGGATACCAGCAGGCCCTTTTTAATGAACCCTAAATACAAGCGTCTAATGACACAAGGTGTTGTTGCGACCATAAACATACTCCTGTTTCTGTCTAAGGATAGCTTCCTCTCCTTGAAAAATAAAGGAGAAGACTGTCATTTGTAAAAATAAAAAATAAAATGCTGGCTGCAGATGAGCAGAGTGGTTGCAGACACGTGGGCGGAGGAGTGGAAATGATAGAAGGAGAGCGGAGGAGAGAAGCGGCGCTGTCTGTTGTTAGATGTGGCGGCACGAGGTCTCCACCAACCAGACACAATAACTCAGCCTGTGCAGCTTATAAATTATTCCCCCCTCTAAAAAACAATGGATCCATAACAAACCTGGCTGGCCAGGTTAAGAAAAACAAACTGAAAAAATATTTAAAGGAACGTTCCACTGAAAATACAACCAACATGATATTTCCACCTACCCTGGCTGTCTTAAGAAATCAACAACAGACAGGGAAGTGGAAAAAATCATGTTTTATTTTGAGTGGACCACCCCTTTAAACATTTGCTAGCCTTGATGGGTATATAAATGAAGTCCTGTGAAACTACATGTACTGGGTTGATGTGTCACGTCCTGACCAGTATATGGGTCTATTTGTTATTGTAGCTTGGTCAGGACGTGGCAGAGGGTATTTGTTTTCATGGGTTTGTGTATATGTTTAGATAAGAGAGATATTTTGCGTAGAGTGTTTTTTGGGATTATTTGTGTGTGTGTATTGTAGAGGGGTTATTTGATTTATGTGTTCCGGGTGTTGGGTATGTTCTTGTGTTTTGTATTTCTAGGGGCTGTTCTAGTTTTTGTAATTCTTTGTTGGCCTGGTGTGGCTCTCAATCAGGAACAGCTGTACATCGTTGTTCCTGATTGAGAGTCATATTTAGGGAGCTTGTTTTCACCTGTCGTATTGTGGGTAGTTGTTTTTGCACTGCTTTTAGTTAGCCTGCAAAACTGTTCCTGTCGTTCTTTGTTTTCTCCCGTGTTTTCATATAAATAAATTATGATGAGCACGCAACCCGCTGCGCCTTGGTCTTTACATTACGACACCCGTAACATGATGGCTATGGGTATTGTGCAAATTAATCGTGAATTTTTTTTTTTATCCCATTTTTGTGGTTAAAGTAAAGGTTTATGCTGTTGTATATGCATTGCAATTGTACTTTGAAAACAGAAGAGCACATTAGATATGATTATCTTAAATGCTTGTCTTTAAGTGTTAGTCTGTATATCCTTTTTTCCCCCAGTCCTTGAACTTAAAATGATTGCAACTGATGAAGTAAAGAGACAGGAAAAGGGATGTGGGGAGACCAAAGCAAAACAAAATGAAAGTGAAACAATTAAAATACAAAATTCACTCTCTGTTTCCAGGGAAGAAAAAAACGGTGAGTGTGGCCCTCTACCCTGGTGAAAGACTGAATTCATCCCCTGAGAAAATGAGAGAGAGAAAGAAAGACAGACCGAGAGAACGAGAGGAGTAGATGAAAGACAAAGAGAGCTGTAACTAAAGAGACCATTAGGATGTAGACAGAGAGAGAGAGTGAGAGAGAGTGAGAATGAGAATAGAGAGGGAAAGAGAACCACAGTTTGGAGACTCCGAATGAAAAAGTTTTGGGGTTTTCCATTGAAGTGAGAGAAGAAATAGTCGCAGAAGAGGCCAAGTAGGCCAGAATAAATAATCCTTGATTTAACGTCTAATTCTGAATCCCATATTAGCTGGCGAGGTTTTAATGTAAATATGCCATTATGCTGTCATTAGACTGATCAGACGAGCATGCCTGCAGGTCACTCCAGTCACTGTTAATTTTGCAGGCAAAAGCTTTTTTCCCCTCTTGAAATGTTAATAACGTTATATTAGTTAATGTAGCGTGACTAAAATTCCGATTTGATATAATTCATTTTAATATCTGTGACTGGCTGGCCTGATCATTTTTGCAACGCCGCTTCCCAGCCAGAATACACGATTCTAAATTGGACTCATTTGCATGGGATGGTTAGACCATGTCTTCTCTCGCAATTTAACCATCATCAAATCAATTTGATAATTTTCTTTGCTCTTTGAGGTACAACTGTTTCCGAATTTGAATAATGCCAACCGTCACATTTAATGAGGTGCTATAGCGTTTGTCAGAGCAGGAGCGTGTGCTGCGATGCTTCAAATTCAATGAGACAACGTTGACAGCCACATCTTCATCAAAGCAGATTATTACATGTTAGACAATTACCATTCCCTTTATTCTTAATTATCTTGTATCTACGTTAAGCTCTGTAGTTATATCCATCTGTATCATCCTACAATATCACCAGCGATGTCTTATTTCCAATTGATAAGAATGGATTCAACACCAATATATCTATCATCAGAATCCATAACATCATGATATGCATGCAACTAATGGCAAATAATTCCACCTACCAAGGTCTGAATGCCTTGAGGTTTTCACACCTTCAGCCAAAAAGCATCATGGGTAATGTAGTGTTTTTGTTCACCATGCACCCAAATTGCACTGGGGCTGCTAGTTCAGTGCACTTGACAGCTCACAGTAAATTACTACAGCCAGAGGGGGGAGGGAATTTCTCTGGTGCACAGAGGGACAGAGGGACTTTTGATGGCTGCCAGGGAGTCCTATTGACACAGCAGAGGAGCTCTCTGGGGCTCTACTCCTCCATGGTGGCTGAATCATAGAGCCAGCCTGGACTGGGACAGAGGGACAAGAGGCTGGGCACAGAGGGCTCCATACTGGGGGGATGAGGGACTGGGATAGGGAGAGGAGTGGAGGGAGGGAGGCTCCTCTGGGAGGTCTACTATGGTGGGGGAGACAGGGAGTCAGTGGTGATTATGGGACAGAGACACTCAGGAGGGAGGTGGGGGAGGAGAGGGAGGAGAAGGAGGAGCGGGAGGAAAAGGAGGAGAGGTAGGAGACGAAGGAGCGCGAGGAGAAGGAGGAGAGGGAGGAGAAGGAGGAGAGGGAGGAGAAGGAGGGCAATCCACCATGGGGAATAGAAGAAAGCCAATAGAATTCTCCAGTGATGTCAGAACAACGCCGACACTTAAAGCTTAATTAAACCGTTTACATTTTATGCAAATAGCATATTTGAAGGAAAAAAGAGAATAACATAACACTCGACAACATTTTCCTCATGGAAGCTGATACATACATTTTTCAGCAAAACAGTCTGCTATTATTACTATTGATCCAGCATCGATCATTTACTCAGTTCTCCATCAGAACATCAACAACTCTTGAAGCTGGTTAAACCGACACGTAATAGAATAACATCGATGTAGCCTCTAATGCCTTAGCTCCTATCTCCTCCCCCCCTTCCCCGGTAGGCAGAGCATATTCAGTGCAGTTGATGTTTTAATCATGGATGCTGGGCTCATTGTGATGTGCAGCCACCTCTGGGCTCTCTAATTGTCTCAGGCCAGGCTGGCTCTGCTGATCGCCCTGTTACGTCTGGAATGGCTAATGACTCAATACCAGGCAGAGCTAGGCACAGAGACCTCACAGACCCCACCATGCCCATGTTGGGAAGCGGCAAGATGTTGGGGAGGGATGGATGAGGTGTGTGTGTGTGTGTGTGTGTGTGTGTGTGTATGTGTGTGTGTGTGTGTGTGTGTGTGTGTGTGTGTGTGTGTGTGTGTGTGTGTGTGTGTGTGTGTGTGTGTGTGTGTGTGTGTGTGTGTGTGAATGTCATGGATCAGAATATCATCAACTGCAGACAGACGCCATAGAGCCTGATTGCGTCTGAATCATCCTTGCTCTGAAGACCATGGTCATCCCATAGACAAACCCTGAGGGATTCCCATTCATTTTGACCTCCTTCTAAGGAGCCACATTATATAGGCTTCCAGACCATTCCATTCCATTTCTCTACACAAACATCTAACAAACAGCCCATTCAATTCAATCAGAAAGCATCAGGCACCACCGATGAAATCATAAAAGGCGCCCAATGAAAAATAGCGCTCTTCCGTCACAGGGAGAAACTCAGAGGACACACTGTCAGTAATCTTTCCTTAACTCCGGAGCAGAGCCCCATGTCTCCATGCCAGCCTGTAGGATGATGTGGACTTAAGGATAAAGGGCCTATTGCTTATGTTGCTGATTGTACACCCGTGGATAAGGCATCCGGGTGTAGCAGCAGAAACTTAAGCTGCTTCGATGTTAGATGTGAGGGCGTGACTACACAGAGATCGACTCAGACGTTCTTTAGGTATCATCAGACAGCGTGAATACAGTAAAGTACAGCCGGCGTTGGATGTGTAGCGCCGAGGGCTCGTATCTTCGTACTGATGTCTCGTGAAAAACTGTAGGGGGATTTACTGACCCACAACGCACCAATAAAGCGCTTGGTTTATGTCGATGAAGCAGAAACGTCGAGCTTCATGAAAAAGAGGTTAACGTCATTCCCAAGATACCTTCTACAGTATCTGACCTTGGTTGGAGAGGGCGATTCGCGTCTCGGCGAAACCAATTGTGTTGTTATTCTAATGATTTGAAATGTGGGGCCTCGTGAAAAGACTAATAAGGCAGCCTTAGTAACGCAAGTGCTACATATGCTTAACAGCCTAGACTATTCTCCTGCTGCATATTAGCATCCCATTTGAGTTCCAAGAGGCTTCACAATGCAGGGGGTCAATAGCATGGATGGGGTCAATGCTGAAGACGGGGCCTCTCCATGAACTGTACATCTTTGCATACTGTAGGAAATCTATTGCATTGGAAGTCAAGTGGCCCTGAATGCCAATGGTAGACCTTCCAGGTTGCCTGCTTTAAAATACAAAGCAGGTGGGCCAATAGTGTTCTGCTTCATTTTTTACCTTTTCAAGAGGCAATTCCGGAGTTTAACCTCCGAATATTATCTCTTTCCCCTTCTCTTATGCGATGGATGTGAGCAGTCGTCACGGAGAGACAAATACAACTTGGCCCCGTCCATCTAGTCAGGGGAGTGATAATCCAAATCCACGTTTGGAGCTCTGATAAGACAACCTATTAAATGTAATTATAAAATGGGTGGTACAAATTGTTAGTGTTGTAGCTATCTTCAAATGCCTAATGTCTAGAAATAGCCCCGGTGATTTGAATCATTTGAGCATTTCCTTGCAATTAGTTTGCCCGTAATAACGCTGTGGCTAATTTCTGTTCAACGTTTGACATTATAAATGTAATTGGCTTTCATTCAACGCTCCGATGTGACACATCTATCAAACCTCACAGGCCTCTCTCTCTCTCTCTCTCTGTGTGTGTGTGTGTGTGTGTGTGTGTGTGTGTGTGTGTGTGTGTGTGTGTGTGTGTGTGTGTGTGTGTGTGTGTGTGTGTGTGTGTGCGTGCGTGCGTGCCTGTGTGTGTGTGTGAACGTGCATGGTGCATGTGTCTAAACCCGTGTATGAGCCTTTGTACACGTGCCTGCATGAACATGCGTGAGCAGCATTACAAATCTCACCTAAACACCCCCTCCTTTTTTCTCAAATACACATTGTTGACCAACACCCTCTCGGATGGTTATATTTGCAGTTGCTTTATTTAATTGCTTCAATAAAAAATAAGAATCTATAATGCGTTTTAATTATAGCTCTCGGGTGACCTGTGTAAAGACAATTTTACCCATTAATGAGCCTGTCAGTTGAAGGCTATTGTCTCCTGGTCCTTTTCATAGCCGCCCCGTCCATGGCCAGGGTTGCTTCCCAAATGGTCCTCTTTTACTCCCTGTATAACCCCATGGGCCCTGGTCAAAACTAGTGCACTAGATTGGGAATAGGGTTCCATTTGGGATGCAGACCACCATTCCACACAGCTCGTACATGTGAGCTCTCATAACAGTTAACATGCCAGTAGAGCACATCGGGCCTGGCTAATTTGAGACGGCTATTTGGGAGGGTCACGTGGAATCGTCTCAGGGGAAAAAGGTTCGCGCCGACACACACACCCACACTACATCTACTGGTCCCTGGGGTACAGAGGATTATGGACAGCGGTGATCTCGACCAACCCCCAGTGAACATGCTATAACCTAGACCAATTCATTTCATCAAGGGTTCAACTACTTCATTTGGGAGAGATCTTGGGAATAAAAGACAGATATTTAAATTACATTCAGATTCAGAAAACTTCAATGTCCTCAATGAGGCAATTCATCTTGCAGCAGTCATAAAACATATAACATATAAAAAATATAAAATAAATAGCAAAGGATATTTATAAACAAATAGGCAGGGTAAGTGCTGTTTCATAGTGCAAGTGCTAAGAGCAATTAGTCCAACATTTGTTACGTTTCAGAATTGCATTCGGAATAAATGAGTATTTGGCCCTATTTTTTAAACCTTGGATAGTCTGTCCCTGCGTCCAGAGGGAAGGAGCTGAAAACTGTTATTTTATTGGCCTTCTGGAGGGATCTGCCCAGGTAGAGAGATGACAGTTCTTGCTGTTTCTGCCCCATGATTTCTCCACAAGTCCTGACTATCTTGCCCAACCTATTTTTCTGTGCAACCTTGATATTCCCAAACCAGCAGGTCAAGCAGTAGGACAGAATGCTCTCAATGAATGCTTTATAAAAGAGAACCATGATGGTTAGATCAACATTAAAAAAGTGCAGTTTTCATAGGAAATACAGTCTCTGTTGGCCTTTCCTAAAAATAGCGTCAGTACACTGATCCCAGGACAGCTTGTTGTCAATGACTAGCCTAAGGTATTTGTACTCCTCCACTATTTCTATGGGCTCACCTTTAATCAGCGATGGTGTGTGCATGGTAGTGTTCCTTCGAAAGTCAATCACCACGTCCTTTGTTTTTGATGTATTTAAAATCGGATGGGATGACTCACACCAGACAGTAAAATCATTTATAGCCGGTCCGTGCTCCGTTTCATCCCCTACGAGAAGACTGACCAAAGCAGTATCGTCAGCATATTTGATCAGGTGGTACCCTGGGAACCGGCTCCGGCAGCTGTCTGTATACAATATGTATAGTACTGGTGAAAGAACACTGCCCTGTGGGGTTCCAACTGAAGTAGTGCGCACCTCAGAGAGTGTGTTGCCAACTCCTTCCTGCTGAGATCTGTCAGTTAGGAAGTTGGTGATTCGTGTGATAAGCATAGCATCAAGTCCGAAGTCTCCTCTCAGTCTGTCCGCGAGGACCAACGAATTGGTTGTGTTAAATGCCGAGGTGAAATCTGCAAACATGATAGGCACATGGGTTTTACCGCCCTCCAAATGCATGTACACCAGATGTAAGAGCAAAAGGATGGCATCATCTGTCCCTCTCTCTGATTGGTATGCAAATTGGAGGAGGTCAAGAAGGTGACTGGTGGTGTTGATGATGTATGCCTTGATGATCTTTTCAAGAGATTTAATCAGGAGAGAGGTCAGAGCGACAGGTCTGTAATCATTTGATGCAGACGGATGAGAGGTTTTTGGGACAGGTACAACAATAGATTTTTTCCATCAAAATTGAAATTTCCAACGTATCCAGGGACCGCTGAAAGAGAGAGCAGAAGACACCGCTCAGCTGAGTGGAACAGTGTTTGGGTTCTAGACTCAATGATATCGAGAGAAAGTCTGTGGAGAGTCATTGAGTTACTTTGTGATCGACATTAGTTGTTTCAAGGATGGATATTCTCTTTGGACATGTAGAATCTCTATTTCTATTTGTTTTCTTGAGGAAACATGAATATATTTTTATAAAGTAGTGATTTCTGTGCCTTTGCACTCTTAAAGAAATACAAGGTCCATAAAGTTGACAAAGTAAACTTGAACATAAGGTAGTGAAGGTAAATGTAAACCCTCCCATCTGAAATCCAAGATGGCGTAGCAGTCAGACGTCTTTGTCTTTGTCCTGTCGTGTCCCTTGTATATTTCTTTTTACATCTTTTTCTTCGCATATCTTTTAAAAATATTTTCCTAAACCTCAACTTCTAAATACTCTCCTGCAACCCGCCTCACCCAATGTGGCGTGGATCTGTTTTTTTTCTAAAGTATTTCTATTTACTTCGGATCTGGAATCCCTCAACTGAAGCTAGCCAGCTAACTACCTACCAGCTATCAGTCAGCAAACCATTGCTAGCGGTCATCAGCTAACCTTTAGCTCGGAAAGCTCTCGCCAGTTCGAACAACGTGACTCAAACCAGAGCATAACGGACCTATTATTATTTTTAAAAAATTCCCCCATATCCCTGGATTCCTACCGAAAACTATGAACATTTTCATCTGGATCTTCGCAACTAGGTAACCGCAATCCCAGGTGACTACTCCTGGCTAGCGTTTCCATCCCGGAGCAAGCACCAATTAGCCTGAAGCTAGCCCAGCCAGGGTTCCTGTGCTACCACCGAAGCCCACTCATGGGCTACAATATCCGGACCCCTTCTACTGCCGGTACGGGGCACGGAACCCGCCGATCCTCTACGACTGGAATACCGACATAATCTGCCCGAGGATTCCAACAGGCCCCTCAGGCGCGACGTCAGCTGAAGGCCCATTCTGCTAACCCCGGCCTACTAGCTACCTAGAGCTACTTGGAACCCTACTAATTCCAGGACTGGTCTATCGACGTCACCGCACGAAGAGGCAAAAACAGACTTACCCCCATCATGATGTCCCCCAAAGGCTAACTTGCTAGCCCCGGTCTGTTAACTGCTAGCTTGCCTGCCCCGGTCTGCTAACTGCTAGCCCCGGTCTGCCAACTGCTTGCTTGCTAACCCGGTCTGCTAACTGCTAGCTTGCCAGCCCCGGTCTGCTAACTGCTAGCTTGTTTAGCCCCGGCCTACTAACTGTTAGCTTGTTAGCATCGGCCTGCTAACTGTCTGAATCGCCGTGTCCCCAGTCAGCCCAACCACTCCCTGGACCCATATGTTCACTTGGCTACGCATGCCTCTCTCTAATATAAATATGCCTCGTCCATTACTGTCCTGGTTAGTGATTACTGTCTTATTTCACTGTAGAGCCTAAAGCCCTGCTCAATATGCCTTAACCAACCATGTTGTTCCACCTCCTACATATGCGATGACATCACCTGGTTTAAACGTCTCTAGAGACTATATCTCTCTCATCATTACTCAATGCCTAGGTTTACCTCCAATGTACTCACATCCTACCTTACCTTTGTCTGTACACTATGCCTTGAATCTATGCTATCGTGCCCATAAACCTGCTCCTCTGTTCCGAACGTGCTAGACGGCCAGTTCATATAGCCTTTAGCCGTACCCTTATCCTACTTCTCCTCTGTTCCTCTGGTGATGTGGAGGTTAATCCAGGTCCTGCAGTGCCTAGCTCCACTCCCACTCCCCAGGTGCTCTCATTTGTTGACTTCTGTAACCGTAAAACCCTTGCTTTCATGCATGTTAACATTAGAAGCCTACTCCCGAAGTTTGTTTTACTCACTGCTTTAGCACACTCTGCCAACCCAGATGTCTTAGCCGTGTCTGAATCCTGGCTTAGGAAACCACAAAAAAAATGAAATCTCCATCGCTAACTATAACATTTTCCGCCAAGATAGAACTGCCAAAGGGGGCGGTGTTGCAATCTACTGCAAAGATAGCCTGCAGAGTTCTGTATTTCTATCCACGTCTGTACCCAAACAATTCGAGCTTCTACTTCTAAAAATTCACCTTTCCAGAAACAAGTCTCTCACTGTTGCCGCTTGCTATAGACCTCCCTCTGCCCCCAGCTGTGCCCTCGATACCATATGTGAATTGATTGCCCCCCATCTATCTTCTGAGCTCGTGCTACTAGGTGACCTAAACTAGGACATGCTTAACACCCCGGCCATCCTGCAATCTAAGCTTGATGCCCTCAATCTCACACAAATTATCAATGAACCTACCAGGTACAACCCTAAATCCGTAAACACGGGCACCCTCATAGATGTCATCCTAACTAACTTCTTCTGTTTTCAATCAAGATCTCAGCGATCACTGCCTCATTGCCTGCATCCGTAATGGGTCTGCGACCAAACGACCACCTCTCATCACTGTCAAACGCTCCCTAAAACACTTCTGCAAGCAGGCCTTTCTAATCAACCTGGCCGGGGTATCCTGGAATGACATTGACCTCATCCCGTCAGTAGATGATGACTGGCTATTCTTTAAAAGTGCCTTCCTCACCATCTTAAATAAGCATGCCCCACTCAAAAAAATTGAACTAGGAATAGATATAGTCCTTGGTTCACTCCAGACCTGTCTGCCCTTGACCAGCACAAAAACATCCTGTGGCGTTCTGCATTAGCATCGAATAGCCCCCGTGATATGCAACTTTTCAGGGAAGTTAGAAACAAATATACACAGGCAGTTAGAAAAGCTAAGGCTAGCTTTTTCAAACAGAAATTTGCATCCTGTAGCACTAACTCAAAAACGTTCTGGGATACTGGAGAATAAGAGACAATCTGGACCCTCTCTTTCTAAAATGATCTGCCGAAATTGTTGCAACCCCTATTACTAGCCTGTTCAACCTCTCTTTCGTATCGTCTGAGATTCCCAAAGATTGGAAAGCTGCCGCGGTCATCCCCCTCTTCAAAGGCGGTGACACTCTAGACCCAAACTGCTACAGAACAATATCTATCCTACCCTGTCTTTCTAAGGTCTTCGAAAGCCAAGTTAACAAACAGATTACCGACCATTTCGAATCCCACCGTACCTTCTCCGCTATGCAATCCGGTTTCGAAGCTGGTTATGGGTGCACCTCAGCCACGCTCAAGGTCCTAAATGAGATCATAACCGCCATCGATAAGAGACATTACTGTGCAGCCGTATTCATCGACCTGGCCAAGGCTTTCGACTCTGTCAATCACCACATTCTTATTGGCAGACTCGACAGCCTTGGTTTCTCAAATGATTGCCTCGCCTGGGACACCAACTACTTCTCATATAGAGTTCAGTGTGTCAAATCGGAGGGCCTGTTGTCCGGACCTCTGGCAGTCTCTATGGGTGTGCCACAGGGTTCAATTCTCGGGCCGACTCTCTTCTCTGTATACATCAATGATGTTGCTCTTGCTGCTGGTGATTCTCTGATCCACCTCTACGCAGATGACACCATTCTGTATACTTCTGGCCCCTCTTTGGACACTGTGTTAACTAACCTCCAGACTAGCTTCAATGCCATACAACTCTCCTTCCGTGGCCTCCAACTGCTCTTAAACGCAAGTAAAACTAAATGCATGCTATTCAATCGATCACTGCCTGCACCTGCTCGCCCGTCCAGCATCACTACTCTGGATGGCTCTGACTTAGAATACGTGGACAACTACAAATACCTGGGTGTCTGGTTAGACTGTAAACTCTCCTTCCAGACTCACATTAAGAATCTCCAATCCAAAATTAAATCTAGAATCGGCTTCCTATATCGCAACAAAGCATCCTTCACTCATGCTGCCAAACATACCCTCGTAAAACGGACCGTCCTACCGATCCTCGACTTCGGCGACGTCATCTATAAAATAGCCTCCAACACTTTACTCAACAAACTGGATGCAGTCTATCACAGTGCCATCCGTTTTGTCACCAAAGCCCCAAATACTACCCACCATTGCGACCTGTATGCTCTCGTTGGTTGGCCCTCGCTTCATACTCGTCGCCAAACCCACTGGCTACAGGTTATCTACAAGTCTCTGCTAGGTAAAGCCTTGCCTTATCTCAGCTCACTGGTCCCCATAGCAGCACCCACTCCTAGCACGCGCTCCAGCAGGTATATCTCACTGGTCACCCCCAAAGCCAATTCCTCCTTTGATCGTCTTTCCTTCCAGTTCTCTGCTGCCAATGACTGGAACGAACTGCAAAAATCTCTGAAGCTGGAGACTCATATCTCCCTCACTAGCTTTAAGCACCAGCTGTCAGAGCAGCTCACAGATCACTACACCTGTACATAGCCCATCTGTAAACAGCCCATCTATCTACCTACCTCATCCCCATACTGTATTTATTTATTTATTTATCTTGCTCCTTTGCACCCCAGTATCTCTCCTTGCACATTCATCTTCTGCACATCTAACATTCCAGTGTTTAATTGCTATATTGTAATTACTTCGCCACCATGGCCTATTTATTGTCTTAACTTACCTCATTTGCACTCACTGTATATAGACTTTTTGTTTTCTTTTGTTCAACTGTATTATTGACTGTATGTTTTGTTTATTCCATGTGTAACTCTGTGTTGTTGTATGTGTCGAATTGCTATGCTTTATCTTGGCCAGGTCACAGTTGCAAATGAGAACTTGTTCTCAACTAGCCTACATGGTTAAATAAAGGTGAAATAAAAATAAATAAATAAATAAACTTTGAATACTAAGGTGAGAATAAGTGTCACGTCCTGACAAGTAAAGGGGTTATTTGTTATTATAATTTGGTCAGGACGTGGCAGGGGGCGTTTGTTTAGAGTGTTTCGGGGTTTATTGGGTATGTTATTATGTAAGAGGTGTGTGTTTGTTTTGTGTTGTAGGAGTTTTTGGGTATTGTTCTGGTTTTGTATTTCTATGATTTTCTAGGTTGTGTATTTCTTTCTTGGCCTGGTATGGATCTCAATCAGGAACAGCTGTACATCGTTGTTGCTGATTGGGAGTCATACTTAGGTAGCCCTTTTTTCACTTGTGGTTTGTGGGAAGTTGTTTTTTTGCATAGCTGTGTGTAGCCTGCATTACTGTGCGTTCGTTCGTTTTCTTGTTTTGTTTTTTCAGTGTTCAAATAAAAGTTCAAATGAGCACTCAACCCGCGGCGCCTTGGTCCACTTCATACGACGACCGTTACAATAAGGTTATTGTTGTCACGACTTCCACCAAAGGTGGCTCCTCTCCCTGTTCGGGTGGTGCTCGGCGGTCGTTGTCGCCGGTCTACTAGCTGCCACTGATCCTTTTTTCTTTTTAGTTTTGTCTTGTGTGTTTTGTTTGTGCATCTGTTCCTTGTTTAGGTTGATTAGTGCGGGTATTTATTTTCTCTCTACCCACTTTGTTTCATGTGGGTTTATTTTCGTTTCCCTGTTTTATGTTGGGTGGCGTTATTTTTGTTCATCTATTTCTTTCAGGTGTATTTCCTTAGGATTTCGTTCTATTGGTTATTTTGGTCTGTATATTTTGGTCCTGTGCCTGTATGTTTTTTGATGGACTTTATTAAACTCTTGTGATTGCATTTATCTCCTCTCCTGCGCCTGACTCCTACACCCACCTCTCGTAGAGAGACGTGACAGAAAACCCGCACCATAATTATGGAGTCAGCAGGAGCAGACGCACCTTCCCCATCCATGGAGGAGCGTGTAAACCAACATACAGCCGTTCTCCACCAGTTAGGAACAGCTATGGATCAGGTACTGTCGAGACTGGAGAGATGGGAGAGGAGTGGAATCTCTACACCATCATCAGCCACTCTTCAGCCTGCACCACCACACTCTCCAACGGTATCCAGTTCCAGCGGGATTCGACTCGCGCTCCCGAGGGAGTATGATGGATCGGCTGCCGGGTGCAAGGGGTTCCTGCTCCAATTAGAACTTTACCTAGTGACCGTTCGCCCAACTCCCTCGGGAGAGGAGAGTGTTAATGCCCTCGTCTCCTGCGTTTCGGGGAGAGCCCTGGAGGGGGCCAATGCAGTTTGGGAAGGCCCAGACTCAGTGAGGCAGGATTACCCAGTGTTCACCCGCCGCTTCCGGGCTGTGTTCGACCATCCACCTGAAGGTAGAGTGGCGGGTGAATGTCTGTTTCATCTGAGGCAGGAGACGAGGAGCGCACAGGACTTCGCGCTGGAGTTCCGGACCCTGGTTGCAGGCACAGGGTGGAATGAGAGGGCCCTGATAGACCATTATAGGTGTAGCCTACGAGAGGACGTCCGCAGGGAGCTAGCCTGTCAGGACACCTCCCATACCTTGGACCAGCTCATAGACATGTCCAGTCGACTGGACAACTTGCTGGCTCCCGTGGGCATCCTGATCGGGTCCTGCTCGTTCCACCTCCCAGCCTACCTGCTCTGATTCCCATGGAATTGGGAAGTGCTGCCGCTAGGCTGACCGGAGGAGACTTCTCCTGAACCAGTTGTGGTCGCAGAGGACACACTGCTGACCGGTGCTGGAGGAGCTCGTCTGGGAGTCGAGAGGGCAGGCAGAGCGCTGCTCGAACACCCCAGGTGAGTCCGCACCAAACTCACCCAGAGCTCCCTGTTGGTAATATGTATGTGTATGTTTCCTTTCCTGAATTTTCCCCTCACTCCCTGCGTAAGGCGCTAGTAGATTCAGGTGCAGCAGGGAGCTTTATTGATTGTGGGTTCGCTAATAAGTTAGGGATTCTCTTTGTTCAGTTGGACCAACCCTTCTCCGTGCACGCCTTAGATAGTCGACCACTAGGGTCAGGGCTGGTCAGGGAGGCCACGGTTCCACTGGACATGGTGACGCGAGGGGGGCATGAGGAGCGGAGTAGCCTCTTCCTCATTGACTCTCCTGCGTTTCCAGTGGTGCTGGGGTTTCCCTGGTTGGCTGATCACAATCCAAAAATTTCGTGGAGACAGGGGGCTCTAGAGGGGTGGTCAGAGGAGTGCTCAAGTAGGTGTTTAGGTGTTTCTATCGGTGTGACGATGGTGGAGAGTCCAGACCAAGTCTCCACCGTGCGCATTCCCTCCGAATATGCCGATTTGGCTATCGCTTTCAATAAAAAGAGGGCGACCCAATTACCACCACATCGACGAGGGGATTGTGCGATAGACCTCCAGGTTAACGCTGCACTTCCTAGGAGTCACGTGTATCCCTTGTCACAGGAGGAGACAGTGGCTATGGAGACATATATCACTGAATCTCTGAGTCAGGGATACATTCGGCCATCCATGTCACCCATCTCCTTGAGTTTATTTTTTGTGAAGAAGAAGGATGGAGGTCTGCGTCCGTGTATTGACTATCGAGGTCTAAATTCCATTACAGTGGGCTTCAGTTACCCACTACTTCTCATCGCCACGGCGGTGGAGTCATTTCACAGAGCACGCTTCTTCACAAAACTGGATCTCAGGAGCGCGTATAACTTGGTGCGTATCTGAGATGGAGATGGAAAACCGCGTTTAGTACCACATCTGGCCATTATGAGTACCTCGTCATGCCGTATGGGTTGAAGAATGCTCCAGCAGTTTTCCAATCCTTTGTAGACGAGATTCTCAGGGACGTGCACGGACAGGGTGTGGTGGTCAACATCGATGACATTCTGATCTATTCTGCTACACACGCCGCGCATGTGTACCTGGTGCGCAAGGTACTTGGACGATTGTTGGAGCATGACCTATACGTCAAGGCCGAGAAATGTTTGTTTTCCAAACAATCTGCCTCCTTTCTGGGGTACCGCATTTCCACATCTGGGGTGAAGATGGAATGTGACCGCATTGCGGCCGTGCGTAATTGGCCGACTCCGACCACGGTAAAAGAAGTGCAGCGGTTTTTAGGGTTTGCCAATTACTACCGGAGGTTTATCTGGGATTTTGGACAGGTGGCTGCTCCCATTACCTCACTGCTGAAGGGGGGGGGCGGTGCATTTGAGGTGATCAGCGGAGACGGACAAAGCTTTTGGTCTCTGTTCATCGATGCTCCCGTTTTGGCACATTCGGACCCCTCTTTGCCATTCATAGTGGAGGTGGATGCGTCTGAGGCTGGGGTTGGAGCTGTGCTCTCCCAGCGCTCGGGCACACCCCCCCAAGCTTTGCTACCTGCGCTTTCTTCTCTAGGAAGCTCAGTCAGGCGGAGCGAAACTGATGTGGGGGACCGGGAGTTGTTGGCTGTGGTCTGAGCCCTGAAGGTGTGGAGACATTGGCTTGAGGGAGCGAAACACTCTTTTCTCATCTGGACTGACCACCGTAATCTGGAGTACATCCAGGCGGCGAGGAGACTGAATCCCCATCAGGCTAGGTGGGCGATGTTTTTCCCTAGATTCCGCTTCACCATCTCGCATAGACCAGGTTCCCAAAACACTAAGGCTGACGCACTGTCCCGTCTCTATGATACTGAGTAGCAGTCGATCGATCCCACTCCCATACTTCCGGCCTCTTGCCTGGTGGCACCGGTGGTGTGGGAGGTGGACGCGGACATCGAGCGGGCATCACGATCAGATCCCCCTCCACCAGGTTGTCCAGCTGGTCGAAAGTACGTTCCGCTTGGTGTTCGCGATAGATTGATCAGATGGGCTCACACGCTACCCTCCTCTGGTCCTCTAGGTATTGATCGGACTGTGCGGGGTCTTAGAGAGAGGTACTGGTGGCCCACTTTAGCTAAGGACGTGAGGATGTACAT
Source organism: Salmo trutta (assembly GCF_901001165.1). Lineage (NCBI taxonomy): Eukaryota > Metazoa > Chordata > Actinopteri > Salmoniformes > Salmonidae > Salmo > Salmo trutta. Next base: position 14,234,508 of record NC_042995.1, read on the forward strand.
CTCCTCCTGTTCGGTGTGCGCTCAGTGTAAGGCTCCTAGACACCTGCCTAGAGGGGAGTTACAGCCCCTTCCCGTTCCACAGCGGCCTTGGTCCCACCTGTCGGTGGATTTCCTCACCGATCTTCCTCCATCGCAGGGGAAAACTATGATCCTGGTCGTTGTGGATAGATTTTCTAAGTCCTGCCGTCTCCTCCCTTTGCCTGGTCTACCTACGGCACTGCAGACCACAGAGGCCCTGTTTACACACGTCTTCCGGCACTATGGGGTGCCTGAGGACATAGTTTCTGATCGGGGTCCCCAGTTTACGTCCCGGGTGTGAAGGGCGTTTATGGAGCGTCTGTGGGTCTCGATCAGCCTGACCTCTGGTTTTCACCCCGAGAGTAATGGGCAGGTGGAAAGAGTTAATCAGGATGTGGGCAGGTTTTTGCGGTCATATTGCTAGGACCGGCCAGGAGAGTGGGCGAGGTTCATCCCATGGGCCGAGATGGCACAGAATTCACTCCGCCACTCTTCCACGAACATGTCACCGTTTCAGTGCGTGTTGGGCTATCAGCCGGTCCTGGTACCATGGCATCAGGGCCAGACCGAGGTTCCTGCGGTGAAGGATTGGGTGCAGCGCTCAAAGGAGACCTGGAGAGCCGTCCAGGAGTCTCTTAAACGGGCTGGTGGACGGCAGAAGGTGAGCGCTGACCGCCACCACAGTAAGGCTCCAGTGTTCACGCCGGGGGACTGGGTCTGGCTCTCGACCCGAAACCTGTCCCTCCGCCTGCCCTACCGGAAGCTGGGCCCACGGTTTGTAGGGCCATTTAAAGTCCTGAGGAGAATAAACGAGGTATGTTATAGGTTAAGACTCCCCCCTCACTATCGTATTAACCCCTCGTTTCATGTGTCTCTCCTCAGGCCGGTGGTAGCTGGTCCACTGCAGGACGCTGATGTGCGGGAGGTCCCCCCCCTGGACATCGAGGGGGCACCGGCATACACTGTACGGTCCATCCTGGACTCTAGGCGCCGGGTAGGGGGCCTGCAGTTCCTCATGGATTGGGAGGGGTACGGCCCGGAGGAGAGGTGCTGGGTAAGGAGGGGGGACATCTTGGACCCATCATTGCTGAGGGAGTTCCACAACCGCTGTCCGGATCGCCCTGTGCCTCGTCCTCCGGGTCGTCCTCGAGGTCGGCTTCGGCGCGCTGCGGCAGCCGCACGTCAGTGGGGGGGTACTGTCACGACTTCCACCAAAGGTGGCTCCTCTCCCTGTTCGGGTGGTGCTCGGTGGTCGTCATCGCCGGTCTACTAGCTGCCACTGATCCTTTTTTCTTTTTAGTTTTGTCTTGTGTGTTTTGTTTGTGCATCTGTTCCTTGTTTAGGTTGATTAGTGTGGGTATTTATTTTCTCTCTACCCGCTTTGTTTCGTGTGGGTTTATTTTCGTTTCCCTGGTTTATGTTGGGTGATGTTATTTTTGTTCATCTATTTCTTTCAGGTGTATTTCCTTAGGATTTCGTTCTATTGGTTATTTTGGTCTGTATATTTTGGTCCTGTGCCTGTATGCTTTTTGATGGACTTTATTAAACTCTTGTGATTGCGTTTATCTCCTCTCCTGCGCCTGACTCCTACACCCACCTCTCGTAGAGAGACGTGACAATTGTGGAGATCAGCCTTGGGCCAAACACAAAAGACCACAACGAATGCAAGACAATAACATCAGAATTTGAATTACAGTTAAATGTGAATATAAAAAGCAATTTTCCTTTATGGACCAGCCACCTCAACTTGAATCAATACATCCACTTACCAATTATTACGCTTATTAAGATTCTTATAACACCCAGTTTATTTTGTATATTTGAATAGCTCTTCTGATGCGTGGACCTTGACCAAGCCTAACCATAGAAAGATATGAATACATGAGTGTGTGTACAAGTAATGACAATTTTAGATTTGGAATAAAAGGTTACTGAAGTGATGATTAATTATATTGAACATAAAAATTCACCTTGAGACTCTCTGGCGAGGCTTTTGCTAAGACAAATACATGAATCTATTACTAATGACCGTTAATGTGTATATGCTCTGTGTAATTTCCCAGTTTCATATTTTAATAACAGGGATTTAATGAATTGGTATTTAGAAAGGGAACTATCTCCATATACTCATTTAATACCATTACTGACCAAATTAACCTTGTACTGGGCTTAATTACGTTTAGTTCCATTTGGTTGATCATGCAATTTATATAGAGGCGGATGTTACAAATGGACAAGCTTAAAATGCAATGCTTTTATGAAGTTTGTGTAGCTCTTGCAGCTTGCTAGGGAAATGCTCCATTATTTCACACTTAAAGTGATACATTATGTTCCACTAAAGTGCAATGGACATGAATGTGGATTATAAATAATAAATGAATGATAAACTGAGACCATATTTTACAAGTATTACATTAGCCAAAATGTAACGTGCACATCCATAATAAGATAGCTGTTTACCACATTTTGTAGAATAACCACAGCAAAACAGACGCAGTGAGGGAGCTAAAGACCATAGCATCAATATCACCGTGGCATTTTCCCCTCGTTTGATTAAAACTCATACTCCGACAAGCTGTCAACTGTCTGTCTTTCATCCGTCTACGTTGAGCCGTATGACATTATTCAAACGAGAGTCTGAATTCTAATGAGAATTCAATTGACAACTTATTGTTGGGTCTGGAGATGTAAATCAATTTAAATGAGTCCTTGTATTGCAGACCTGGGTTCAAATAGTATTTGAAATCTTTAAAATACTTTTAGCGTTGGCCTGCCCGGAGTGCCAGATGGGCAGGGTTTGCAGTTTTGTGACTGTTCTATTGGTTCAACTGCGCCAGGCAAGCTCAATCAATCCCTGCTAAAGTATTTCAAATGATTTTAAATAGTATTTGAACCCAGATCTGCTGTACTGTATGCGTGTGGAGCTTTGGATCGCTACAGTCTAAGCTATGGGAGGAGAGAAGAGAGGGAGAGAGAGCATTGGGTCCAACGAGAACGGCCATCAATACACTGATATACCTAGTCATAAATCCTTACGGTGCAGGAACAATGAGTTGATAAGATCAATGGGCCTTTCACCCCGTAACATTTACAGATTTGATCTAGATCATACCACTTGCTATCATTATTCTTCCTCTTTACCTCCCCCTCCCCTTCACTCTCCAATCTTTATTACATTCGTTTTTCGGTGATATGTTCAATTTGAAAAATAGGGGATTCAAATGTCAAGAGGAAGGGGTTTTTCTCCCGAGAACAGGACTGTCTCATGAAATCTGATCAACCATCAACCCTCCAGTTCTTCCTTTTGCTAAATAAAGTGTACTTTTTAGTTTCAAGGACCAGTGTAGTCAAAATTCAGTTTTTCCTGTGATTGGGAGTCCCATAGGGCGGCGCACAATTGGCCAAGCATCGTCCAGGTTTGACCGGGGTAGGCCGTCATTGTAAATAAGAATTTGTTTTTAACTGACTTGCCTAGTTAAATAAAAAATGAAATATATTTTACTGTACAACAGCTGATGAAACTAACATTGTAAAATAAAATAAACATGTGATCAATGTTATTTCCTGATAGTTGCTGGGAGAAAATCTAATCTACACAGGACCTTCTAATCAGAACAGGCGCTTAGGGTGCTTTTTAGTTGTTCAGTTTTTGTCATTCTTTTGTTTTTTATCTTATGTTTGTTGTGTAGTAAATAATACAGCTTTTACTTTCATTGTTTATTTGTGTTTTCCTGTAAAGCACATTGCGTTGCCTTCCATGTCTGAAATGTGCTGTATAAATAAAGTTTTATTATCACGTCCTGACCATAGTAAGTGGTTATTTTCTATGGTAGAGTAGGTCAGGGCGTGACAGGGGGTGTTTGTCTATGTTTTGTATTTCTATGTTCAGTTTCTAGTTTTGTATTTCTATGTTGGTTTTGTTTGGCATGATCTCCAATTAGAGGCAGCTGGTCGTTGTAGTCTCTAATTGGAGGTCATATTTAAGTTGATGTTTCTCCCACCTGTTTTTGTGGGTGATTATATTTTGAGTAGTGTGTTTTCGCTCTTTGTCACGGTTTATTGTTTTTGTTAGTTCAAGTATTTAGTGTATTGCATTACGTTTCACGAATAAATAAAGATGTGGAACTACAAACACGCTGCATCTTGGTCCGATCCTTTCGACAGCCATGAATCACCCACCAAAAAAGGACCAAGCAGCGTGGTAAGGAGGATCTGGAGGAATGGACTTGGGAGGAGATTTTGGATGGTAAAGGACCCTGGAGGCAGGCTGGGGAGTATCGTCGCCCGAGGGAGGAAATGGAAGCAGCAAAAAGGGAGCGACGATACTACAAGGCTCTATATGCACCGAGAGGCAAGGCTGAGAGGCAGCCCCACCAAAACATTTTTGGGGGGGGCACACGGGGAGTTTGACGATGTCAGGGGGGAGACCTGATCTAACTTCCCGTGCTTATCAGAGGGAGCTGTGGAGGGAACCGGAGCCAGTCAAGGAGTCAAGCGCGGAGCTCGACGCAAGATTCCGGAGAGAGGTACTGGCATCGAGAGCACTGCGGTGGGGGCGTGCTGAGGAGAGAGTGGATGAACGAGCATGGTGTGATGCGCACTATATCGCCCATACGCACTCACAGCCCGGTGTGGTCGGTGCAAGCTCCTCACCGGTGTAGGGCGAAGATGTTCATTCAGCCAGGAAGGAGTAGGCCTGCTCAGCATGCCTGGTCTCCAGTTCGCCTCCAGTTCGCCTCCAGTCTGGCACCACCTAGGCGCCAGACTGGGCTGCATTTTGGTCCGATCCTTTCGACAGCCGTGACATTTATTTTATTTGTGCATTCAGATCACTTGAACGTTTGCGACGTTGCATAACGGTTTGTACTGAAGACACATTTTCCCAAAATGTTCTTTTATGTTCTTGAACTGACTTTGAGGTATGTTTGCTGTGTTCGGTGGGTGTGCTGAGAAGTGGTTTGCAATGAGTGACGGATTTAAAAGGCAGCTGTACATTTTGAACCCAGTACTCAACCCCTCCCTGTTTTTCAACTGGTCATTCAGTACAGCACCGTTTCCGTTCAATTGAACATTCTATTATGTTTTCATGTACTGAACGTACTTACTCCCCAGAAATGATTTTATATAAAAACTGCTGCTTTTGACCTTTTAACATGCATTCTTAAAAAATATTTCTAGTGTGTGTTTGTGCATCTGTGCGTGTGCCTGTGTGTGCATAGGCTCAAATAAAATAAAATGTTATTGGTCACATACACATGGTTAGCAGATGTTAATCCGAGTGTAGCGAAATGCTTGTGCTTCTAGTTCCGACAGTGAAGTAATATCTAACAAGTAATCTAACAATTTCACAACAACTACCTTCTACACACAAGTGTAAAGGGATGAATAAAAATATGTACATATAAACATATGAATGAGCAATTGCCGTGCAGCATAGGCAAGATGCAGTAGATGGTATAGAGTACAGTATATGCATATGAGATGAGTAATGTAGGGCATGTAAACATTATGTAAAGAGGCATTGTTTAAAGTGACTAGTGATACATTTATTACATCCAATTATTCATTATTAAAGTGGCTAGAGATTTTGAGTCTATGTTTATATGTTGCCAGCAGCCACTCTGTGCTAGTGATGGCTGTTTAATTGTCTGGTGGCCTTGAGATAGAAGCTGTTTTCAGTCTCTCAGTCCCAGCTTCATGCACCTGTACTGACCTCGCCTTCTGGATGATAGCGGAGGGAACAGGCAGTGGCTCAGGTGGTTGTTGTCCTTGATGATCTTTTTGACCTTCCTCTGACATCGGGTGATGTAGGTGTCCTGGAGGGCAGGCAGTTTGCCCCCGGTGATGCATTGTGAAGACCGCACCACCCTCTGGAGAGCCTTACGGTTGTGGGCGGAGCAGTTTCTGTACCAGGCAGTGATACAGGATGCTCTCGATTGTGCATCTGTAAAAATTTGTGAGTGTTTTCGGTGACAAGCCAAATTTCTTCAGTCTCCATCGATGTGGATAGGTGGGTGCTCCCTCTGCTGTTTTCTGAAGTCCACGATCATCTGCTTTGTTTTGTTGACGTTGAGTGTGAGGTTATTTTCCTGACACCACACTCCGAGGGCCCTCACCTCCTCCCTGTAGGCCATCTCGTCGTTGTTGGTAATCAAGCCTACCACCGTAGTGTCGTCTACAAACTTGATGATTGAGTTGGAGGCGTGCATGGCCACACAGTCATGGGTGAACAGGGAGTACAGAAGAGGGCTGAGAACGCACCCTTGTGGGGCCCCAGTGTTGAGGATCAGCGGGGTGGAGATGTTGTTTCCTACCCTCACCACCTAGGGGTGCCCCATCAGAAAGTCCAGGACCCAGTTGCACAGGGCGGGGTTGAGACCCAGGGTCTCAAGCTTAATGACAAGTTTGGGGGGTACTATGGTGTTAAATGCTGAGCTGTAGTCAATGAACAGCATTCTTACGTAGGTATTCCTCTTGTCCAGATGGGTTAGGGCAGTGTGCAGTGTGATTGCGATTGCGTCGTCTGTGGACCTATTGGGGCGGTAAACAAATTGGAGTAGGTCTGGGGTATCAGGTAGGGTGGAGGTCATATGATCCTTGACTAGTCTCTCAAAGCACTTCATGATGACAGAAGAGAGAGCTACAGGACAATAGTCGTTTGGCTCAGTTACCATAGCTTTCTTGGGAACAGGAACAATGGTGGCCCTCTTGAAGCATGTGGGCACAGCACATTTATGTCCGTAAACACACCAGCCAGCTGGTCTGCGCATGCTCTGAGGACGCGCTAGGGATGCCGTCTGGGCCGGCAGCCTTGCGTGGGTAAACATGTTTACATGTTTTACTCACGTTGGCCACCGTGAAGGAGAGAGAGCCCACAGGTTTTGGTAGCGTGCCGTGTCAGTAGCACTTTATTGTCCTCAAAGCGAGCAAAGAAGTTGATTAATTTGTCTGGGAGCAAGGCGCGACGGGGCTGGTTTTCTTTTTGTAATCCGTGATTGACTGTAGACCCTGCCACATACGTCTCGTGTTTGAGCCTTTGAATTGGGACTCTACTTTGTCTCTATACTGATGCTTAGCTTGTTTGAATGCTTTGCGGAGGGAATAGCTACACTGTTTGTATTCGGTCATGTTTCCGGTCGCCTTGCCATGATTAAAAGCAATGGTTCGTGCTTTCAGTTTTGCGTGAATGCTGCCATCAATCCACAGTTTCTGGTTAGGGAAGGTTTTAATAGTCACCGTGGCTACAACATCACCAATGCACTTGCTAATAAACTCGCTCAACGAGTCAGCGTATACATCAATGTTGTTGTCTGAGGCTATCCGGAACATATCCCAGTCCACGTGATCGAAACAATCTTGGAGCGTGGAATCCGATTGGTCGGACCAGCGTTGAACAGACCTGAGCACGGGCGTTTCCTGTTTTAGTTTCTGTCTACAGGCTGGGAGCAACAAAATGGAGTCGTGGTCAGATTTGCCGAAAGGAGGGCGGGTGAGGGCTTTGTATGCGTCGCGGAAGTTAGAGTAGCAATGATCCAGAATGCTGCCAGCTCGATATGCTGATACAATTTAGGGAGCTTTGTATTCAGATTAGCTTTGCTAAATCCCCGGCTACAATAAATGCAGCCTCAGGATATGTAGTTTCCAGTTTACATAGAGTCCAGTGAAGATCTTTCAGGGCCGACGAGGTATCTGCTTGGGGGGGATATACACGGCTGTGATTATAATCGAAGAGAATTCTCTTGGTAGATAATGCGGTCGGCATTTGATTGTAAGGAATTCTAGGTGAGGTGAACAAAAGGACTTGAGTTCCTGTATGTTGTTATCATTACACGACGAGTCGTTAATCATAAGGCATACACCCCCGCCCTTCTTCTTACCAGAGAGATGTTTGTTTCTGTCAGCGCGATGCGTGAAGAAACCGGGTGGCTGTACCGATTCTGATAACATATCCCGAGTGAGCCATGTTTCCGTGAAACAGAGAATGTTACGATCTCTGATGTCTCTCTGGAAGGCAACCCTTGCTCGAATTCTGTCTACCTTGTTGTCAAGAGACTGGACATTGGCGAGTAGTATACTCGGGAGCAGTGATAGATGTGCCTATCTACGGAGCCTGACCAGAAGACCACTCCGTCTGCCCCTTCTGAGGCGCCGTAGTTTTGGGTCGCCTTCTGGGATCAGATCCATTGTACTGGTTGGTGGTTACGAACAGAGGATCTGCTTTGGGAAAGTTGTATTCCTGGTCGTAATGTTGGTAAATTGACGTTGCTCTTATATTCAATAGTTCTTCCCAGCTGTATGTAATAAGGCTTAAGATTTCCTGGGGTAACAACGTAAGAAATAATACATAAAAAAACAAAATACTGCATAGTTCCCTAAGAACGCGAAGCGACCATCTCTGTCGGCGCCATCTTGCATTTTGTGGTTATGTGTGTTCTTGTACACGTGTGCGTTCATGTACGTACCAAGGCTGGTTGGTAATAAGGAAGACAGCACTTTCAATAGCCTTGACGGACAGATTAAAAAGAGGATTCAACAGCACTTCTTCCCATGAGCACTCACACACACACACACACACACACACACACACACACACACACACACACACACACACACACACACACACACACACACACACACACACACACAGGCATTGCCATGTGGCGTCTCTGCAGAGGATTCTCCCTGAACTGTCACTTATTTTCAGGATGCAGGTTAGCAAAGATAGGGTACAGCATAGAAATATAATGACTAAAATGGAAATACCTAGTCAAGTGTAACAATGAAATTGTCATGTCTGTTCTTGCGCTTCTATTTCTAAGGGGTACAGAACCATTTATCCCCTGATGGGAATGGGAAAGATGCACTATCCAGTCTATGCTATTCGTATCTTGTACGTCGCCCTCATGGTTACCATTGACGCAGGAGGGGATCTCTGTTATGCGAGTGATAGTGTTGTCTAATGAATGGTGTGTGTCCCAGCTCCTGTTCCTCACTGTCATCCTCATCAACCCGCTCACCCCCCTCCCACCTGTTTGGTGTCTCTCTTCCCCTCTTCTCCCTCTCTCCCTCCTCATCCGGGTAGCATCTCTCTTCCCCTCTTCTCTCTCTCTCCCTCCTCATCCGGGTAGCGTCTCTCTTCCCCTCCTCTGCCTCTCTCCCTCCTCATCCGGGTAGCGTCTCTCTTCCCCTCTTCTCTCTCTCTCCCTCCTCATCCGGGTAGCGTCTCTCTTCCCCTCCTCTGCCTCTCTCCCTCCTCATCCGGGTAGCGTCTCTCTTCCCCTCTTCTCCCTCTCTCGCTCCTCATCCGGGTAGCGTCTCTCTACCCCTCCTCTGCCTCTCTCCCTCCTCATCCGGGTATCGTCTCTCTTCCCCTCCTCTCCCCCTCCTCATTCGGGTAGCGTCTCTCTTCCCCTCTTCTCCCTCTCTCCCTCCTCATCCGGGTAGCGTCTCTCTTCCCCTCTTCTCCCTCTCTCGCTCCTCATCTGGGTAGCGTCTCTCTTCCCCTCTTCTCCCTCTCTCCCTCCTCGTCCGGGTATCGTCTCTCTTCCCCTCTTCTCCCTCTCTCCCTCCTCATCCAGGTATCGTCTCTCTTCCCCTCTTCTCCCTCTCTCCCTCCTCATCCGGGTATCGTCTCTCTTCCCCTCTTCTCCCTCTCTCCCTCCTCGTCCGGGTATCGTCTCTCTTCCCCTCTTCTCCCTCTCTCCCTCCTCGTCCGGGTATCGTCTCTCTTCCCCTCTTCTCCCTCTCTCCCTCCTCGTCCGGGTATCGTCTCTCTTCCCCTCTTCTCCCTCTCTCCCTCCTCATCCGGGTAGCGTCTCTCTTCCCCTCTTCTCCCTCTCTCCCTCCTCGTCCGGGTATCGTCTCTCTTCCCCTCTTCTCCCTCTCTCCCTCCTCGTCTGGGTATCGTCTCTCTTCCCCTCTTCTCCCTCTCTCCCTCCTCATCCGGGTAGCGTCTCTCTTCCCCTCCTCTGCCTCTCTCCCTCCTCATCCGGGTAGCGTCTCTCTTCCCCTCCTCTGCCCCTCCTCATCCGGGTAGCGTCTCTCTACCCCTCCTCTGCCTCTCTCCCTCCTCATCCGGGTAGCGTCTCTCTTCCCCTCTTCTCCCTCTCCCCCTCCTCGTCCGGGTAGCGTCTCTCTTCCCCTCCTCTCCCCTCCTCATCCGGGTAGCGTCTCTCTACCCCTCCTCTGCCTCTCTCCCTCCTCATCCGGGTAGCGTCTCTCTACCCCTCCTCTGCCTCTCTCCCTCCTCATCCGGGTAGCGTCTCTCTACCCCTCCTCTGCCTCTCCTCATCCGGGTAGCGTCTCTCTACCCCTCCTCTGCCTCTCTCCCTCCTCATCCGGGTAGCGTCTCTCTTCCCCTCTTCTCCCTCTCCCCCTCCTCGTCCGGGTAGCGTCTCTCTTCCCCTCCTCTCCCCTCCTCATCCGGGTAGCGTCTCTCTACCCCTCCTCTGCCTCTCTCCCTCCTCATCCGGGTAGCGTCTCTCTACCCCTCCTCTGCCTCTCTCCCTCCTCATCCGGGTAGCGTCTCTCTACCCCTCCTCTGCCTCTCTCCCTCCTCATCCGGGTAGCGTGTCTCTTCCCCTCCTCTCCCTCTCCCCCTCCTCGTCCGGGTATCGTCTCTCTTCCCCTCCTCTCCCTCTCCCCCTCCTCGTCCGAGTGGCCTTGTCAATCCCCATCAGCTTCCTCAATCCTCCAGTTCCTCGGAACGCTCCGGAGCATTCGACGGCCGGGGGCTTAGATCCCGATCCCGCTCTGAGTCTCACAGAGGCTTTATGGAGTGAGCCAGACCTTTGAAGGTTCACAACGTAGCTCCCAGGCACATAGTAGAAAAATCTAACTGCTCAACGCGGCCAGGTTCACAGGTGAATCTAGGAAAGAAAAGTTCCTGATGTGAATCCAACAGACAGAGAGAGACTGCAGAGGAGGAGTGGAGGAGTGGTGGAGTGGTGGAGGAGAGGAGTGGAGGAGAGGAGGAGTGGTGGAGTGGAGGAGAGGAGGAGTGGTGGAGGAGAGGAGGACTGGTGGAGTGGAGGAGAGGAGTAGAGGAATGGTAGAGGAGTGGTGGAGTGGTGGAGGAGTGGTGGAGGAGAGGAGGAGTGGTGGAGGGCCAAATGTCTCGCATAGCACCGTTTGTCTCCGATGATTATTCAGTCGTTAATTCAAGATAAAGAAGATATAATTTCCAAACAAAGGGGCAAGAGACTAAACATTATTTTAGTGTTGGACCTTGATAGGCAAATGTTACAGACTTGTACCTTTAGAGAAAAAACACATGATTTCACATGTGAAATCATATGAAAACATGTTTTGGAATACTTCACATGTGATCACATGTAAGGCAGGGGTGGGCAATTCCAGTCCTCCGGGGCCTGATTGGTGTCACAGTTTTGCCCCAGCCCCAGCTAACACAGCTGACTCCAATAATCACCTAATCATGATCTCCAGTTTAGAATGCAATGTGATTAATCAGCTGTGTTTGCTAGGGGTGGAGAAAAAGTGTGACATCAATCAGGCCCTCGAGGACTGGAGTTGCCCACCCCTGCTTTAAAGTTTACAATATCGTAATTGTAAATATTGTAATTGCTAACTAGTTGGTTTAACTGCGTTTAATTGCCTCGTAATCACTATACGCATTGCCCTCATGCTACCCAATAGCAGTGGATATTTACCCTTAAGACCATGAAACAAAGCAAACATACTCCCTGGAATCTCCATGAGTTGGTCTGAATGTCAGACAAGGGCATTAGTGCAACTAGGCAGGCCAGGACTCCATTCAACATGGTGTAACTGCACGACAGGCAAGCAACGGGCAGCCCATAATAAGGGTGAAAAGGTCAAAGAGGATTCCAGACACAACATCAAAAAAATCTGCCGGAAATCTGTAAACCCTTTTTAGAGAGAGCGAAGCATTAATTTACACTTCATTTGTTTATAAACACTAAACCTGTGTCTGATTAGCTCAGAAAATAGAGTCAAACCAAAACTCAATGCCGCAATGAAGGATAACTTCTACATTTTAGTCATTTAGCAGACGCTCTTATCCAGAGCGACTTACAGTGGTGAATGCATACATTTTATACATTTTTTTCCATACTGGTCCCCCGTGGGAATAGAACCCACAACCCTGGCATTGCAAACACCATGCTCTACCAACTGAGCCACACGGGACCAATTGTGGTATTGTTTTAAATTGTGGTATTGTGGTAAGGATTTCAATTAAGCCCAATTTGTGTTACTTCATGCTTTTTCCTATGCCAAATTTGTTCAGGGATATAATTTACAAGTGAAATTATGCAGAAAATGAGTCGATAGACAGAAACTATTCAATATTTGATTCACAACAGCTGTCTCTCGCAATTCGTCTGGAGTCCTTGGGGGTTGTTAAAGGGATATTTTAAAGAGGGAAGGGGGGTATACAGAACCTGTGGTCTTTAGCAAAAATGCACTATTAAAAGGAAACAGTAAAGAGTTAATGTTCACTTGAAGAAAGCTGCATCAGGAAGTGGAAGTTTGCCTTGGGACTTCTGCTAACCTGGTTAACTCTGCTAACTCCGCGAACCCTGCTAACTCTATGAAAACAAAGAGAGTAGCACACTCTATGTATAAACAAACTCCCAGTAATTTATTGGGTAAATCACCAATGTTTCGGCTTCAATGTGCCTCCTTCAGGGTAACGTCACTAACGCTTGAACCAGGCTGTAGACAAAACAGTGCAATTAGTGCAACCAATGAAAATAGTGAGGGGTGTGTCATAATTATTGGGCTGAATCAAATGAATTGAGTGAAACTGTTAAAAGACAATAGTTTACAGCATATTGAATATATTAGGTTATTGTTATCATTAGCATTAGCATAAGATTAGCATCAACATACAATATTGTTTAATTTAATTTCACATATACTGTACAGTACCAGTCAAAAGTTTGGACACACATACTCATTCCAGGGGTTTTCTTTATTTTGACTATTTCCTACATTGTAGAATAATAGTGAAGACATATTAAATAACACATGGAATCATGTAGTAACCAAAAAAGTGTTAAACAAATCAAAATATATTTTATATTTGAGATTCTTCAAAGTAGCCACCCTTTGCCTTGATGGCAGCTTTGCACACTCTTGGCATTCTCTCAACCAGTTTCATGAGGAAGTCACCTGGAATGCATTTCAATGAACAGGTGTGCCTTGTTAAAAGTTCATTTATGGAACTTCTTAATGTGTTTGAGCCAATCAGTTGTGTTGTGACAAGTAGGTGAATGGATGATCTCCGCATGTGTGGTTCCCACCGTGAAGCATGGAGGAGGAGGTGTGATAGTGCGGGGGTGCTTTGTTGGTGACACTGTCTGTGATTTATTTAGAATTCAAAGCACACTTAACCAGCATGGCTACCACAGCATTCTGCAGCGATACGCCATCCCATCTGGTTTGCGCTTAGTGGGATTATAATTTGTTTTTCAACAGGACAATTACCCAACACACCTCCAGGCTGTGTAAGGGCTATTTGACCAAGAAGGAGAGTGATGGAGTGCTGCATCAGATGAACTGGCCTCCACAATCACCCGACCTCAACCCAATTGAGATGGTTTGGGATGAGATGGACCGCAGAGTGAAGGAAAAACAGCCAACAAGTGCTCAGCCTATGTGGAAACTCCTTCAAGACTGTTGGAAAAGCATTCCAGGTGAAGCTGGTTGAGAGAATACCAAGAGTATGCAAAGCCATCATCAAGGCAAAGGGTGGCTACTTTGAAAAATTGAAAAATACTTTGATTTGTTTAACACTTTTTTGGTTACTACCTGATTCCATATGTGTTATTTCATAGTTTTGATGTCTTCACTATTATTCTACAAAGTAGAAAATAGCAAAAATAAAGAAAAACCTTTGAATGAGTAGATGTTTTCAAACTTTTGACTGGTACTGTATATTTAATTGTTTCCAATGTCATTAAATATTTGTTACATGTAATCTTTTGGTTCAACCATAATGCATAATAAACATCATCAACAGCGGGAACATATTGGGTGTACGCTGATAAACTGTAGATATAATATATTCATTTATAAGACTTGTTCAAATATAATTGTTAATAAAAAACTCGTCTAACTCTAACATGCAATGATCATAACATGAATAGTGTAAGGAAAAGTACAAATGAGTCAGACAACTTCCCAACTGCCTCAACATCGTTATCAACTTGATGATGTGCCAAAGACTGGTGACAATATAAACTAGTCTAGACCATTTAAAATTATTTCCAAACCCATTCGACATTGAAGTACTGAACCTATTCTAGTGTTTATCCGACCACTCAAGAGATTTCATCACATCGAACGCCCCCTTTAAAACGTAATCTATTGCTTAATTAAACTTGGCAAATGTGAAATGTGAATGCGTGTATCCGGCGAGGAGTTAGCACTTCATTGTCCCTTCATTTAGGACCAACGACACTGTCCTAATGAAGATGCCGTTGAGATTTATTGCCATTATGCGCCGCAATTAAAGCATTTCGCTTGAGCACATTGGGCTTTGACTCGGCTGTCGCACATCACATGTCGACATTTTCTGCTTCCGCGAGTCTCTGAGGAATTACAAAATCCCCAAGTCATTGGTCGACGGCGGGCGGTGGTGTCGTCTCGAAGCCGCTCCGTATAGCAACACAGTGAGCGCTCCATTGAAACGTGTGAAATTGTAATCAGAGATGATGCGAGGAGAGAGCTGTAATTAATGTCGTCTGTCACCGAGATTATGGCGGTAAATTTGGAGGACGTGCAAAGCGGCGAGAGAGACATTAGCTAAATTATGTGCTGTGGGGTGATGTTCGACTCAGTAATGCAGGCATGAGCATATTTAAATGTTACCATCAGAACATCAATCAATTAGTGCTAGTGAAATGAAATGTGAGTAAAAAAGACGCACAACTTGACGCAAAATCTTTCATGAAAACTCTCACACCAGCCTCTCATACCAGCCTCACAGACACATTGGCCAACAAACTTACTGTACTCCACATACTTTCACTCAAAACGATGTGGACTGATACTTCCCTTTCTCTCAAACCGATGTGGACTGATACTTCCCTTTCTCTCAAACTGATGTGGACTGATACTCCCCTTTCTCTCAAACCGATGTGGACTGATACTTCCCTTTCTCTCAAACCGATGTGGACTGATACTTCCCTTTCTCTCAAACCGATGTGGACTGATACTTCCCTTTCTCTCAAACCGATGTGGACTGATACTTCCCTTTCTCTCAAAACGATGTGGACTGATACTTCCCTTTCTCTCAAACCGATGTGGACTGATACTTCCCTTTCTCTCAAAACGATGTGGACTGATACTTCCCTTTCTCTCAAACCGATGTGGACTGATACTTCCCTTTCTCTCAAACCGATGTGGACTGATACTTCCCTTTCTCTCAAAACGATGTGGACTGATACTTCCCTTTCTCTCAAACTGATGTGGACTGATACTCCCCTTTCTCTCAAAACGATGTGGACTGATACTTCCCTTTCTCTCAAACCGATGTGGACTGATACTTCCCTTTCTCTCAAACCGATGTGGACTGATACTTCCCTTTCTCTCAAACCGATGTGGACTGATACTTCCCTTTCTCTCAAACCGATGTGGACTGATACTTCCCTTTCTCTCAAACCGATGTGGACTGATACTTCCCTTTCTCTCAAAACGATGTGGACTGATAGCTCCCTTTCTCTCAAACCGATGTGGACTGATACTTCCCTTTCTCTCAAACCGATGTGGACTGATAGCTCCCTTTCTCTCAAACCGATGTGGACTGATACTTCCCTTTCTCTCAAAACGATGTGGACTGATAGCTCCCTTTCTCTCAAACCGATGTGGACTGATACTTCCCTTTCTCTCAAACCGATGTGGACTGATACTTCCCTTTCTCTCAATCCGATGTGGACTGATACTTCCTTTTCTCTCAAAACGATGTGGACTGATAGCTCCCTTTCTCTCAAACCGATGTGGACTGATACTTCCCTTTCTCTCAAACCGATGTGGACTGATACTTCCCTTTCTCTCAAACCGATGTGGACTGATACTTCCCTTTCTCTCAAACCGATGTGGACTGATACTTCCCTTTCTCTCAAACCGATGTGGACTGATACTTCCTTTTCTCTGGAAACGATGTGGACTGATACTTCCCTTTCTCTCAAACCGATGTGGACTGATACTTCCTTTTCTCTGAAAACGATGTGGACTGATACTTCCCTTTCTCTCAAACCGATGTGGACTGATACTTCCCTTTCTCTCAAAACGATGTGGACTGATACTTCCCTTTCTCTCAAACCGATGTGGACTGATACTTCCCTTTCTCTCAAACCGATGTGGACTGATACTTCCCTTTCTCTCAAAACGATGTGGTCTGATACTTCCCTTTCTCTCAAAACGATGTGGTCTGATACTTCCCTTTCTCTCAAGCCGATGTGGACTGATACTTCCCTTTCTCTCAAAACGATGTGGTCTGATACTTCCCTTTCTCTCAAACCGATGTGGACTGATAGTTCCTTTTCTCTCAAACCGATGTGGACTGATACTTCCCTTTCTCTCAAACCATGCAGATTGATAGCGCAACAACACACACGTTCATTAGGCGTCTCTCTACCCCGGCTTAGGGATGTGTATTACTGATTGCTACGCCAACGGCGGACGCCTCGACAAGCTACAATAGATGAGAGACACAACAAGTTGGATAGCCGGAACACCGATAGGTCGAGGCGGAGTACGACAGGCTATCCCATCAGTCTAAGTGTGTCAGCCTCCTATCCCAGCAGACAAATGAAGGCCTGAGGTGGAGTCTGGACGAGTAAACGAATCTCTCTCCCCCTGCTGAAGGATTCATCAATGGGCTGGGTTAAACAGGACTAACAGTGTCACGTTATTCCTGTAAAGAGAGAGGGGAGAAGCTGGTGGTAGTGGGTTGGAAGTGGTAAAAGTCAACCCTGTTGGATTGATTTGTGAGACAGAGATGCTGTTTTCTGTCTGAGTGTGTGGAGGTGCGAGTGGGAGGGGACTCCCAGGGGTTGTGTGTTGAACAGAATGGCACTCAGCCACACATATTATGTCAACACCAACCAGCATCCTCTGTTATGGGTGCATTGTGGGAATTGTAGCGAAAAACTCATCCCAAATCAGTTGCTTATCTAAGAAACCTTAGATAAGCGAGACCTCCACTGTCATGTAGACCTTTATGATGCCTCTGAACAGCAGGATGAGAAGCTAGAGAAGGAGATGGAGGAAGGGGGATATGTGGTAAAGAAGGATGAGAACAGAGGACAGAAACCCCTCAGCTAATGACAGGCTACTCTGCATCACTGCACTGACTAATGAGGTCTCTGACAATGGTGAGCTGTAGGACTGGTAAGTGTGTGTGTGTGTGTGTGATCGCGCGTACGTGTGTTAGAGAGAAAGCGTAAGAGAGTGCATGATGGTGTGTGTTCACTCAAAATGTGGTGTGTGCTGAGATGAAGTGTGATTTACTAAGAGAGAGAGAGAGAGAGAGAGAGAGAGAGAGAGAGAGAACAAGAGAGCCCGAGAGAGAGAGAGAGAGAGAGAGAGACTGGCAGCTGAGCACAATATCTACAGTACCTTGCTATAGCCTCCAGACCCTGAGAACCAATCCTTGGTGCATGATAGTACTTCACTCTCTTAATAATTCACATCATATTGATTTAGCTACCTTAGTGCACACTCCTCCCATGCCCTGAGAGAGAGAGATAGAGGGAGAGAGCCAGAAGGAGAGAGAGAATATCCACCTGTATGGCTTCACATTAACACTGATAGAAGACAGCAGCATGTCAGAGAGATGAGGTGGTTCTCACATCTGCAATCGGTACACTGCAATCGGCTTGACTATTCAGGGAAATATGTCATCGTTGCCTCGGTCTGATAACATGTTTGGACACAGGTATTAGCAATGAGAAAAGCTTGTCGAAAAATCTTAAAAGGACCGTGTAAGTGACCGAGTACTGACTAGTTCAAAAAACTTGATGATAACGACGATGACGATTCGTCAAAATGTACATTTTTGGTTCCATTTAATCCCGTCACTTTGGAGGTAAAGCCGGATGACTCACCGAGCGAGAAAGATGAAATGGTAATGAGTGTCTGGCCTAACGTTGCTGTTCTTCTGTTCATCCTCTTATCAGAGAGCCAAGAGGAGAATTAGTATTCCTCTATTGTCAAAACGCTGGTCCGTAAACTCTGCTCTTTAAATATTCATTAGCTTCTTCTAAAAAAAATCGTCTGGTGCTCTGCTCAGATTTATAATTCAAATGATGGGACGGTTGGATTTGGTGACATTTCCCTCCTAAAGACGCCTCTATCACTCACGCCAGTGAGGGTGGTTTAAGGAGATATTAAAAAGGTATCATTTACTGGAAGCATTAAGAGAGCTTTAATTCATCCTCCAGTTAATTGCAATAGAGGGAGAAAGATGTTCCCCAGGAGAGGAACTAGGCCTCACAGCGGTTGAGTGTGTTGGTTTTTCCTCTATGTGTATCGCCATCTAGTGGAAACTAGTGGAGATTTGTGACATTTCAGAACCTGTGATAAGCGAGTGAGTGAGTTTAAAAACGGCTAGTCCAGGATCAGACCTTTTCTTCATCCTCCTAATGGTTAAGGTTAGGATTGAGGGTGGTTCTAGATCTGTTACTTAACGGCTACTTCTACCTCAAGTCTGCGAAGAAAGACTTCTCAGCTGGATCATACAGTGAGGACTATTTTAGAGTTCTATGACATACTGTAGACATAGTGCTACACGCATTCTAAAATCCATGTCTATGGCCTGGTAGATATCATTACCCAATCTTAACTAGCACTAAACCTGTGAAATATTTATAATATATTATATTAGTCCAAATAAAAACATATTTCCAGATGCTCATACATTGTTCTTTCATAGTGATGTACAACTCTGTACACTAATAACAAATTCATACCAGCTGAATGAGAGTATGATGACATAATATATAATAATAATTATAATAATTATTATTTATATGCCATTTAGCAGACACTTTTATCCAAAGTGACTTACAGTCATGCGTGCGTATATTTTACTTCTGGAATTTGACATGTACATATGACATCAGAACATCAGTATTATCATGGGGGGTGTTCTGGTGTGGGCGGGCAGGTTGGTGGACTACACTCTTAGATAAAAGGTGCTATCTAGAACGCAAAGGGTTCTTTGGCTGTCCCCATAGGGGAATCCTTTGAAAATACCTTTTTGGTTCCAGGCAGAACCCTTTTGTGTTCCATGTAGACCCCTTTCCACGGAGGGTTCTACATGGAACCCAAAAGGGTTCTACCGGGAACCAAAAAGGGTCGTCCTATTGGGACAGTCAAAGAACCCTTTCACAACCCTTTTTTTCTAACAGTCTACTATACTAGACTTCCTGGTGGTATCATGCTAAATGACTGCCCTCTGCTGGATCTATAGTGGACTGTCCTATCACTGGTAGGATGAGTATTACAGTATGATTAGCATTATGTATGATTAGTCAAATCATGTGTAATCATAGAGCTAATGATCCTAAATCCTAATAATTAGGACCACTGTAACGCCAAACCTGAAGTTCATATTTACATCTACATTATATCATAGTGTGCTGTGCATAAAGAGTAGCATGAATGACGACTGTGATGTCAAATGATGTCTGCCCCCATTGTCATTCCTGTTACATAATGCCTTGAGGTTTTTCCAGGAAAAACAATGGGCTTAGTATGAGATGTCACATGTGCCGAATACTTGATCCACCTTTCCAAGGTAGACAGCGGTGACATGCAATACGGGCTAAATGAATTGATGTTACCGAGACACTCCAACCTTGGTTTGATTAAACGCATAATTGCTTACACTGTAGACTCTGTTTAAGTAATGTTGTCATTTCATCAATAGAGTGTTTAATTGATAATGGGTGACTGATGGAAAGTTACTATTGCATTTTCTCCCGGTATAAGGTGTCTAAAGATCTGTGGACTGCATCAATATTTAAAAAGCAATGGAATGGAACCAAGTAAGAGGAGAAAAATGTAAATATGCTCTCTAGGTATAGCCCACAGTAAAACATGAGGATGTATATTAATATTTACTTTACCTAATAAAAACATTGGCCGAGAGGATTTTTCTCTAATTCCATTATTTAATTCTCACACTGTACGGCATCCATATTAGGACATCCTCAGTCTCAGCGGAAACAGTCCTAATATGGACGACATGTCTTTTACTCAATCTGGAAGCTGAGGTGATACCAAAAGTCTGTGTCTGTTTGAGAGGCTAAACAACCCAAGCACATTGAGTTGCCTTTCATCTCTGTCTTATCCCAATTATTCCAGCACCCAGCTCCATTCCACCAACGCCACTAGTGAGTTTAATTGACAGGGGAACATGGCTATTCTCACCCTGAACACTGTCCGGTCTACAGACTACAGAGTCGTTTCCATGCATATTGTATCTCACCCCTGTGAGATCTTTTACCCTTGGCCACCTTGGGGCGACCTTGTGGTATCAGTGTCCCTACTATGTAGGCCTAGAGCCCCATCTAAAGCTGAGCTCTCCTCACACATGATACGGGGATGGGACCATTTAGGGATCAGAAGCACCTTCCAACTGGAGCAAGAGGAACGTCACTTTTCCATGACGTCGCTTTTCACAAAAATTATCATAAAGGCAAGTATGCAGAAAAAATTGACCTGCTAAAAAGCTTTGACCTTTGAATTGCACTATTGCATTTAATGACTTACAATGAGTTAGAAATGGACAATAGTATGTTAGCCTAATGGGTTCTCCCTGTCTTTGGTGAACTTATTTCAATGATGGTTTGGAGAAATGATAGACAGGTATTCTTACTTAAAAGCTGTGGTACTCTAGCTCCTTCCATAAACCTTTTACTGGACATAGTGGTGGATGGACTATATGTCGTTGTAACAGCGTTGATACGGTATTATACGTAAAGCTTAGCCGCATGACGAATGTGTTTCTCTTAGCTCAGCTGCTTTTGAGGAAGGGATCCTCTGTAAGAGGCTCATAGGAACCATGCTTGAAGGGGTTTGAGATAGGATGAACTAACAGGCCACTTACCTGCTATCTCCACCCTAACAGAGGAATCTGGGCTCTTATACGCTCAGTAAAATGCTGTGGCTGGGTGTCTGAGGAGTTCAGCCTCGTGTTCATCCTCTAAGCGGTTTAGTTGCCAATCCAACGGTCGAGAATCAGACACGACCTAGGGCTTCTAACAGAGAGTGTTTTTGTTGTTGTATATTATCTATAGAATTGATTTTCAATAGTGATTCACATGGGCAATCTGTAGGGTGCATGTTTTTGTTAGTATAGCTGATTTAGTATAGCTGATTTATGTTGCATGTCATTTTGTGGTTTTGTGGTGGACATCTATGCTTACCAAGAGTCTGCTCAGGTACAACGGAATGTCACCAAAACAGTATCCCAAGTTGAATTTGATATGATACATGATTGATAGATGGTTGTAATGCTCATTTGAATATCAACTCTCAAGTGGCTACAGTGAGGAAAAGGCCATGGTCAACTTCAGCTTTCCTTATCTCTGTCTTGAAGCAATTAGCATACCATATCTTTATTCAACCAGTCAACAAGTCCATTTAAAGGACAAGCTGGAGCTCTCCTTTCAAATGACTTGTAGAATTACGTATTGTGTTTCCTCTTGGAAACAAAACCAGGTAAATTATCGCAATTAACTTTAAATTAGAGCCTTGAGCTTAATGAACGTCCAAGCCAGGGCTTCATTTCCCTGTTTTAAACTCCCCTTTCTGGTGATATCAGGTGGCTTTTTGGAATGGCTCTCTGGGTAATAATATAGACTGACAACTAACACATTATTGGCCCGTCTTTCTTTAGGATTACTTAGGATTAATTATTCTGTGAGGTGTCCAACTGATTTTAAAATTAATGGCTGCTCCAGATGCCATGATTATGACACTATGACACTATGAGTTGTGGTGTCACAAAGCTTTTGGCAAAGTAACCATGCCAACATTGATCAAGTGACACTCAGATTAAAGATTTAGGAAGGGGGACAAGGAGACAGAGTCTATATGGCTACAACCTAACGAACTTGTTTGGGATGCAACAAGTGACATGCAAATTGGGGATTGGGCCAACGCTATTTGTTTATTGTGGATCCAGAAGGAGAGTCGATGTGATTGGTAGAGGAAGAGAGTTGACTGCTATAAGATGACAACATGTTCCTCTAATAATCCTCGTATGTCCTTATGCCACAGTCTGTTTACTGGATTGCGCTGAGAGCAATATGTGACCCAAGGGAGAAAGGAGAAAGGTCTCTGTATATATAGCACGGTTGAAGTGTGTTTAGTCACAATCCCCACTAGAGGGTGATATTAACTTTCATATGTTTAGGTCAGATAGCATGAGGGCATCTCTCAATCTAAGGGAACTGAATTATTTCAACATTATAATTGAAACCCATTTTGATGCGTTCAATATCAAGTCAAGGCCACAACGAGAATCATTGATGATCATTCACAAATGTATGCAGCTCATGTTTGAAGACTGCTGAGTTGTCCAAATACTTCTCATGCCATATGTGCCCACAGTGTTCCTCCCTCCCTTTCCTTGTAGGGCAATGAGTGAATAAATCATTGAGTTATGGTGAGGATAATATACGCCATACAATAAGCTGCTCCACAAATCAAACAAGTTAAAAATCTCAGTATAGAACAATTCTTTGCAACGCTTTTCATGTTGCCACCTGGGCAAGATATCACATTACCCTACGGTCTTAGAATGGGGCCATGCTGTGGCTGAGTGCCCTATAAGGGAAACTGAATCACTCTCACCAGTACCAGTCATTGCATAAGATTATAGGGCACTTCTATTTCCTCTGCCCTCAATACCCATCAGGCCTGGGCTCCGGTTTCACTAGCATGGCTCTCTCGTCTTGTCTAAATAAGGTGTACCCTGTGTTTGAATGTTCCAATTGATTCTGTTTGATGACATCCCCATAGAGAGTTTGACTTTAGCATTGCTGTACCATAGAAGCATAGAATAACCCCCTACAAAGGGTTTTGTTAAGCAGTCTGCAATATATTTGTCACTTGAGGGTACGCGACAAAATGTATAACCAACTGACTCTCAAATAAAACACATATAGAAAGGCATAGATATATCAATTTGAGTTGATCAATGTGCACTCACAAAGTCCCTACCAATCAGTCCTGCTTGGTCAAAACGACGCAGAGGAGGCTAGTGGGAAAAGCTATAGGAAAACGGGCTGATTGTAATGGTTGGAAGGGAATCAATGGAACGGACATGTCAAACACATATTTTTTATATGTTGGATACTGTTATATTTATTCCATACCAGCCATTACTACGTGCCAGTCCCCCTATAGTTCCTTCCACCAGCGACACTTCAGTTTTTCTTCCGTATTCCTTGTTTGTATGCTAAGAATGAGCCTCAAATGTGCATCGTCAAGAGAATGTATGGTGCGGTATACCTCAGGGTATTTGCCTTGGGCCGTTAATCATCTCTATTTAAAAAAGATTTGCAACTTCTCTTACAAGAAGCTAAAATAACTATGTATTCTGAGGATTGCACACTCTACACATCTGCACCTACAGCCAGTGAGCACACTGAGACGCTTAGCAAGGAGTTACAGTCAGAATCAGAATGGGTAATTAACAATAAACTGGTCTTGAATACATCTAGCATAAAGCATTGCATTTGGTTCAAAGCATTCTCTTAGACCTAAACTGGAGTTGTCCATAAAGGGTGTGACCATTGAACAAGTTGAAGAAGCTGAACTCCTAGAAGTAACATTGGATGGTCAGTTATCATGGTCAAATCATATTGACAAAGTTGTTGTTGTGAAGATGGGGAGAGGTATGTCTGCTATAAAAAGATATTCTGCATTTTTGACACAAAAATGATGGTACAAGTTGTTCCGGCTCTGGTCTTGTCCCATCTTGATTACTGTCCGGTAAGATGGTCAAGTGCAGCAAAGAAAGACCAAGCAAAGTTGAAGATGGCTCAAAACAGAGCAGCACGCCTTGCCCTTAACTGCACCTTGCCCTTAACTGCACCTTGCCCTTAACTGCACCTTGCCCTTAACTGCACAGAACTAACATCAACAACATGCATGATAGTCTTTCATGGTTGAGGGTTGAGGAGAAATGTACTACTTCTCTTCTAGTCTTTTTAAGAAACATTTATGTGTTGAAAATGCCTTACCACTTGTACAACCTATTTGCATACACTTCAAACAGACATACATACCCCACTAGGCACGCCACTGTGGGTTTCATCACGGTACCCAAAACAAAAACAGATTTAATGCATCGCTCAGTTACGTATGAAGTCATGTCATGGTGGAATGCTCTGCTACCAGAGGCTACTCAGTTATGTGTAGAGCCATTTCATGGTGGAATGCTTTGCCACCAGAGGTTACCCAGGCAAAAAGCAAGTTTAGCTTTTAAAAAACAGAAGAAAAAAAACATATTGTATCACAGCGCCTCTGCTTTTTCAAAATACCTTATTTAACTATAATGTACAGTACCAGTCAAAAGTTTGGACACACCTACTAATTTCAGGCTTTTTCTATATTTTGACTATTTTCTAGGTTGTATAATAATAGTGAAGACATCAAAACTATGAAATAACACATATGGAATCATGTAGTAACCAAAAAAGTGTTAAACAAATCAAAATATATTTTATATTTGAGATTCTTCAAAGTAGCCACCCTTTGCCTTGATGACACCTTTGCACACTCTTGGCATTCTCTCAACCATTTTCATGAGGTAGTCACCTGGAATGCATTTCAATTAACAGGTGCACATTGTTAAAAGTTAATTTGTGGAATTTCTTTCCTTGTTAATGTGTTTGAACCAATCAGTTGTGTTGTGACAAGGTAGGGGTGGTATGCAGAAGATAGCACTATTTGGTAAAAGACCAAGTCCATATTATTATCAAATAAGCAAAGAGAAACGACAGTCCATCATTACTTTAAGACATGAAGGTCAGTCAATGAGGAAAACGTTAAGAACTTTGAAAGGTTTTTCAAGTGCAGTCGCAAAAACTATCAAGCGCTATGATGAAACTGGCTCTCATGAGGACCGCCACAGGAAAGGAAGACCCAGAGTTACCTCTGCTGCAGAGGATAAGTTCATTAGAGTTACCAGCCTCAGAAATTGCAGCCCAAATAAATGCTTACAGAGTTCAAGTAACAGACACATCTCAACATCAACTGTTCAGAGGAGACTGTGTGAATCAGGCCTTCATGGTCGAATTGCTGCAAAGAAACCACTACGAGACTTGATTGGGCCAAGAAACACAAGCAATGGACAATAGACTGATGGAAATCTGTCTTTTAGTCTGATGAGTCCAAATTTGACATTTTTGGTTCCGCAGAGTAGAGACGCAGAGTAGCTGAACAGATGATCTCTGCATGTGTGGTTCCCACCGTGAAATATGGAGGAGGAGGTGTGATGGTGTGGGGGGCTTTACTGGTGACACTGTCAGGGATTTACTTAGTATTCAAGGCACACTTAACCAGCATGGCTACCACAGCATCCCATCTGGTTTGTGCTTAGTGGGACTAAAATGTGTTTTTCAACAGGACAATGACCCAACACACCTCCAGGCTGGGTACGGGCTATTTGACCAAGAAGGAGAGTGATGGAGTGCTGCATCAGATGACCTCGCCTTCACAATCACCCAACCTCAACCCAATTGAGATGGTTTGGGATGAGTTGAACCGCAGAGTGAAGGAAAAGCATCCAGCAAGTGCTCAGCATATGTGGGAACCCCCTCAAGACTGTTGGAAAAGCATTCCAGGTGAAGCTGGTTGAGAGAATGCCAATTTAATGTTGTTCTTGTGTATCACTGTTCTCTACATTGTCATGTATTTGTACATTTCATGTGGACTCCAGGAAGAGTAGCTGCTTGTGCAGTAGCTAATGGGGCTCTTAACAAACTAAACTATACAGCCAGCAGGCAGGCTTACTCTCTCCAGTACAGTGATTGTCTAATCAATATCAGGTAACATTTTACATCCAGGTTCCATCTATAAATGGCTTATATAGGGTTTATAACTAGTTAATATAAATAATCAATAACAAAAATGAATATAATCCAAATGTTTCTACCGTATCAATTCTAATATGTTAATAAAAGAGATGAGGGAGAGAGATGTCCAATTTCCCCCTCCATTTATCATTTGATAGAGCTAACTATATAGTAGCCATTTGTGTTCATCCCTCTGCGTCCACAGATATAAATCAAGTTGGGCCTAGGTCGATAGCCTCCTCTGTCTCCAAATAAATGAAACCTTGTCAAGCTCTGAATTGATCGTTTTTAGAAATCATTCCAACTGCACTGTCATTCTGAAGTCCTTTGTTTAACAATGGTTTATGACGGTTGTCTTTTGTCTTTGGGTTTGTGTGTGTGTGTGTGTTTGTTTGTGTGTGTGTGTGTGTGTGTGTGTGTGTGTGTGTGTGTGTGTGTGTGTGTGTGTGTGTGTGTGTGTGTGCATGAAAGCTTGAAATACGGAAGAGAGAGCTTTGACTACCAGGCAAACCAGGAGAGAGAGGAGATTGTCAATCAGTCTTCATCGTTTAGAACAGGCAATCCCTCTTCAACCATCCATCCGACCTAGTGCCAGGGAATGGATTCAAACTAATGTCTGTACAAAGGACATATGATGGGAAATCCCATGCTGCGTTATGGCTGATCCTAAAGCTCCAGTCTTAACTGCCATTGATAAAGGCTTGGGTTCCCTCCCTGTCTGCTACAGACAGACCACACAAACCACCTAGAGGCCAGCAGCAGCTGTCTTAACACTGATCCCCGATCTGGCCTGGCTCCCACTCTGACTGACGGGGTGAGAGAGAGAGTGGAGGGGAGAGACAGAGAGAGTGAGAGAAAGTGAGAGAGGGAGAGAATGGGAAAGAAAGAGAGAGAAAACATGCAAGATAGGAGGGGCGAAAGGGAGAGAGAGAGAGAGAGATCGGAAAGCATTAGTCTCTTAGAGGAACATTCTGATTCTAATAGAGGGAGGGAGGGAGGGAGGGAGGGAGGGAGGGCGGGGTGAGAGTAAGGAGGGGGAATCTAGGGATGATCCAGACAGGGACAGGAGGAGTTGCCACGGCAACCTCTGATCACCCAGACTGGCTGGAGCAGAAGGAGAGAGATGAGATCGTGGGTTGGCTCGGTGGGTTGGAGCGCTGTCAGAGGTTTGACAAAAAACAGCGCCTAATGAACGCTAGGGGGGTGGAGGGGGGAGCAAGGGGAGTTTTGGGAAGGGGTGGGGGGTGATGAGTCCGTCTCCATAGAGACCCTCCAATAGACAAGGCAAACGAAACTGTAAGTTCTGAGAAGGATGGTTGTACACACACACACACACACACACACACACACACACACACACACTATACACCCCTGTGTATTGGGACTACCCATGTCCTTGAATGCAGCTCTCAAGCAGCTCCCAGCTCTCCTGTCATTAGCAATCATTGTCAACAGAAAAACAAATTCCACACAGATTTTGGCTTATTTGCATATTACTGAAATGAGCCAAAATCTTCTGGAATGACCACTAGACAATTGTTTTGACCTTTGACATTCTTAAAGACAGAGAAGAGATAGAAGTAACATTGTATTTTTAGATAACTGTGAAGGAGCCGCAAATATTTCAAATGTTTACCTTTTGCACAGCAGCAGTAATATAAAACGGTATCCCAAATGGCACCCTATTCCCTTTATAGTGCACTACTTTTATGGGCCCTGGTCAAAAGAAGTGCACTATAAAGGGAATAGGGTTCCATTTGGGACATGTGCATCATCTTCATTGCTAATGACTAACATATCCACAGTCGACTCACTGGACCATAGTTAGCATGTATGATGACATAAATACATATGAGCATTTTAAACACCGTAGCTACTGTAGCATTGAACAAAACAAGCAATTTATAAATGATTAAGAAGGATTGTATAAATCTTCTATAAAGTCAGTATAAATGGTGCCTTTGTCTAATTATCTGGGTACTCTCTCTAGCTACCGATGGCCAGACAAAAGACAGGGGATTACAAGGAATGGAATCATTTGCCATGTAAACAATGTCTAAAAATAACTTGCCCATGTGAGCGTGCTTTATGACTACACTTATCCTGTAGTATTGTCCATCTAATGTCCAGCCTGTGGTTCATCCATTGATTTGTGTGGTCGGAATGGGCCACATCTGTATCCTCTTTCATTATTTGAGTGTCCGAGACATCCATTATTTACTCAGTACATCCAAAAGACCCATTAGAAATAGGCTAGGGATAATGTTGCCCACAGCATGCAATACATTTTGTATTCCAGTTTAATTTCTCTGAATTCCTTCGTAAACTCTCAGTTTATGAGTATTCTGTGTGATCTGAAAAGAAGTTCCAAAGAATCACTTTTGCAGTATGCTATACCTGAAGAATAGCAGCAAACGTACGAGGTCAGAGTGCGATGATAGAATGTCTTTGAGAGACATTCATGAGTATTGTGCACATAGATCTAAACGATTTAGGGCAAAGGCCATGGAAATAACCAGCAAGCTCAAAAGAACTAAGATCAGGATGACCTTTTAGTGGACATTCTTCAAATCATTATTATGTTGTTTTAGAACATTCGCCAGCTATTTCATTTGACAGATTAAGCCATCACCACCTGTGTGTGTGTATGTGTGTGTGTTGCATAATAAACCTATTCATTAGATAGCTCTTTGTGAGTACACATCTATTAGATAAGGTAAGGCGTATCAGTCGTTTAGCATTCTACCAGCAGCAGGCTGCCCAAGTGCTTACATATGTTTTCTCCCCTAGAGGACATGTTCATGATTAGGGTTCTAAGCTATGCCTCCTCTCAACACCTTGTACAGCTTTTTTTACAGAGAAATCAGGCGGGCCTAAAGTGCCTGATACTTATAATAGGAAACTAATAAACCCACTGAACCCATTGTCCTAAATGTGTCCTGTTCATTCAATTCTACAATGTACTTTTCATGTACCTTTCAACATCTTATGAGGCGACACATTTTTACACAAGGAGAACGTCCTATGTCTCCACATTCCCCTCACTCTCACCCTGCCAGACACCAACCGTGTTTGGCCCAGAGTGTTGGGTGCGTTGTGATTGAAACGAGGTACAGTGTTCCGGGTGATACATCTGAGGAATAGGGGGGGGGGGTGACACTTCTTGCTCTGGTGATGAGCTGTGGAAGTCACGGCCTGTTAGCCTGGATGGTGACAGTGACAGAAGACAAGGATTCAGATATACACAAACACACACACACACACACACATGTTGGTATCTCTGGAGGTGACAGGACAGGCTATCGCTGCCATACCAACACCTTGGCCCCCGGGCTGCAGCAAGCCTTTCCCATCAACTCTGTACCCAAAGTGGAGAAGCCGGTGGAAAATGTGTGGGGCACAAAGAGGTTCTTACAGCTTGTCCTGTTGTACCGTTCTGCCTCTCTCTTTCCATCTATCTACATTTTCCCTGTTACTCAATGATCTTTGTTTTGTTTTTTTGTTTTCGTTGCATGTGAAATGGTACTGGTAACAAGGATCCATGTACCAGATGTAGGGAGAGAGATGTGTATGTACAGGTACTGTAACTGCCCCAAAAATGTAAACACTTGAGTAAATGAGGGATACAAAGTATATTGAAAGCAGGTGCTTCCACACAGGTGTGGTTCCTGAGTTAATTAAGCAGTAAATATCTCATCATGCTTAGGGTCATGTATAGAAATGCTGGGCAGGCCATTATTTTGACCATTATTTTGGCTATCATTGGCAATGCCCCCATAGGATGACAGTGCCCCCATCCACAGGGGCATGAGTGGTCTCTGAATGGTTTGATGAGCATGAAAACGATGTAAACCATATGCCCACAGCCATCTCAGTCACCGGACCTCAACCCAATTGAACACTTACAGGAGATTCTGGAGCAGCGCCTGAGACAGCATTTTCCACCACAATCAACAAAACACCAAATTATGGAATTTATTGTGGAAGAACGTCCCACCAGTAGAGTTCTAGACACTTGTATAATCCATGCCAAAGTGCATTGAAGCTGTTCTGGCTCGTGTTGACCCAACAACTTATTAAGACACTTTATGTTGGTTCTTCCTCTATTTTAGAAGTTATCTGTAGAGTTGACCTTTGGAAGCTCTTTACTAGGCTAAATATGAGCATGAATATTTATGTTGTATATTTAACCTTTATTTAACTAGGCAAGTCAGTTAAAAACAAATTCTTATTTACAATGACGGCCTACCATGGCCAAACCAGGACGATGCTGGGCCAATTGTGCGCCGCCTTATGGGACTCCCAATCACAGCCGGTTGTGATACAGCCTGGAATCTAACCAGGGTCTGTAGTGACGCCTCTAGCACTGAGATGCAGTGCCTTAGATCCCTGTGCCACTCGGGAGCCCAATATAAAGATGTGCCAAAACCTAAACATGTGCACGTGTTCAATATCCACAGAGAGAGAGAGAGAGAGAGAGAGAGAGAGAGAGAGAGAGAGAGAGAGAGAGAGAGAGAGAGAGAGAGAGAGAGAGAGAGAAGGAGAGAGAGAGAGAGAGAGAGAGAGAGAGAAGGAGAGAGAGACAGAGAGAGAGAGAGAGAGAGAGAGAGAAGGAGAGAGAGAGAGAGAGAGAGAGAGAGAGAGAGAGAGATAGATAGAGCAACAGATTGAGTGAGAAAAAGAGGAGAAAGGGCTCATTCCTGGGAGCAGCGAGGTATTTGCCCTGGTGGGATCTGTGGATTAAAAGCCCTAGCTGCTGTTTCTAAATTGCTCCACATACTGACAACAGATTCACTAAAAATGAATGGGCTGACAGAGAGACAGATGCAAGCTTATGTTTTTTATATTCTCCTTTCAGAAAACAAACCGGGCGACACACGGAAGTTAAATGCATTGGCCTTTAGAGTAAAGTATATCTAAATGCATATTATTAATCAAGAAAAAAAACATACAATTTCCATGGTGCTCTACAGATTTAGGATCTTCATTTGATCACACTTCTGTGGATGAGAATTTTCCTATGTGTCATGTCCTGACCAGTATAAGGGGTTATTTGTTATTGTAGTTTGGTCAGGACGTGGCAGGGGTGTGTTTGTTTAGAGTGTTTCGGGGTTTGTTGGGCTATGTTCTGTTTTAAGAGGGGTGTGTTTGTTTAGAGCGTTTCGGGGTTTGTTGGGTTATGTTCTTGTTAGTCTATTTCTATGTTAGTTCCAGTATGTCTATTTCTATGTGATGTTTGTTGGGTTGACCTTCAATTGGAAGCAGCTGCTCCTAGTTGCTTCTAATTGAAGGTCCTATTTAAGAGGTGTTTTTCTATGGGATTTTGTGGGTAGTTGTTCCTTGTATAGCTGTAAGCCTTATAGGACTGTTTATCGTCGTTGTTTTTGTATATGTTTGTTTTGGTTTTCCTTCTTTCTGCCTAATAAAAAAGAAGATGAGTATACAGACTCCCGCTGCATTTTGGTCTAATCAATACGACACCCGTGACACTATGACTGCAGGAAATGCAGATGAGCATTCGTGATTTAAATAAATTCACTGAAAAACCACACTTACACACAGTTATATTAACAGTATTGCACATTTCATATAGCCTATAGCCAACCAACAGTGGTGGGAAAAGTACCCAATTGTCATACTTGAGTAAAAGTAAATATACAGTACTGGAAAATGACTCAAGTAAAAGTGAAAGTCATCCAGTAAAATATTTATTGAGTAAAAGTCTAAAAGCATTTGTTTTTAAATATACTTAAGTATCAAAGTATATGTAATTGCTAAAATATACTTAAGTATCAGTAGTAAAAGTATAAATTGTTTCAAATTCCTTATATGAAGCAAACCAGACGGCCCAATTTTCTTGTTTTTTTATTTACGGATAGCCAGGGGCACACTATAAGGGCAAAAGGCGAGACCCAAATGTAGACACAGCAGGCAGATGGTAGAGCTCTGATATTTATTATTACAAAGGGAGTAGGCAAAGGCAGGTCAGGGACAGGGGAGAGTTCATAAACCAGGTCAGAGTCCGAACAGTACCAGACAATAGGCAGTCCCGAAGTCAGGCCAGGCAGGGGTCAGAAACCAGATCCAAGTCCAAAACAGTACATGGGGATAGGCAGATTGGTAGTCAGAACAGGCAGAGTGGTCAGGCAGGCGGGTTCGGAGACAGGACAGGCAACGGTCGAAACCAGGAGGACTAGAAACAAACAGAGACCGGGGAAAAATAGGAGCAAGGTAAACCGCTGGTTGACTTGGCAAACAAGATGAACTGGCACAGAGAGACAGGAAACACAGGGATATATACACCGGGGATAATAAGTGACCCCTGGAGGGGGTGGAGACAATCACAAGGACAGGTGAACCAGATCAGGGTGTGACACACTCCAACGTCATTTACAAATTAAGAATATGTGTTTAGTGAGTCTGCCAGATCAGATGCAGTAGGGATGACAGGGGATTTTAAACCTTGTGTAGTGTTCATGTTTTTGTTATTCACCCGATTTTCACTGGTCTGATGAACCAACAACATTATTGGGTTTTTAAAATAATACAGCCATATCAATTTACGTAAAAATACTTAACACTTAATACTTAGATGTTTACTTATATCAATGACAAGCAATATAGACAGCATACATGGTTACTATTGGCCATTTACCTCTGCTAGATCACATTGATCAATAAAAGCGGTATTTGTTTTTTGGGATAAAATATGATTTTTGTAAATAAAAATCCATTATAATCAAGACATGGGTGGAATAAATCATGTTTATCTTGAACAAATATAAATGAAACAAGGTTTTCATCACTATTGATGTTTATTGCTTTGAACTGAACAAATTGGAAGGACAAATTTTACATACAGTATTTTATGGAAATGGAAAATGAGCCCCATTGAACACAAATTACGGCTGGTCTACACACCACATGAGGGACATAGTTTTACTGTGTGTGTGTTGCAAATGTATTTCTTGACTTGCATGCATGTGTACTGTGTCTTCCTGTCCTTTTTGGGTCACACACACATCACAGTGCTTCTTCTTGTTGCTACCGGCTGCAATCTAGAATGATGAAAACACTTAGTTCAGGAATTGAACTAACATCTCACTCACTCACATATATAGTTACAGCAGGCCACGGTAGGAGAGTCAGATACACACACATCTAACAACATCACTCACACTTACCTCCGGTATTGGAGTCGTTGGTTCTGTGGGTCGGGCGGAAGGGGCACCAGCATCCTCCTCCTGAATCCTCCTCACTATGGCTACAGAAGCTGGGGTCCTTGGGATATGTTGCCTGCTCTGGATTTGAGGTCTTACCAATGCCTTGCCCAGCTCCTCTAGAAAGAGCCGTCTCCTCTGGAGCTTCCCTCTGTTCCAATCTGGGTTCGACGCCATCCAGATGACAAACGCGTTATATGCCAAGATGTCCAAGATGTTGAAGAATATCACAAGTGGCCAGCGTAGGGTTATTCTTTTGAAGCTGTAGCCAGTCACCAGCTTGTCTAAATTGTCCACACCTCCATTTGTGGCACTGTAATCCATTATGATTTCTGTTTTTTTATGTTCCTGGCTACAGATTCTCCCATCCCTATGCAGCGTACTCATGGGTACCACATTTTGCCTTTCTTTGGCACGTAGGACACAAGGGACGTTTTGGCCATGAACACAAACTTAGAGGAATTGATAGGCCTGTTCTGTGTATTCAACAGCTGAGGTGGGAGCTCTGGCTTGTTTTTTTGTACTGTTCTTACCATCGTCAGAGTCCTCTTGAGGAGCTCCTGACCCAGCTTGTGTGAAGTAAAAAAGTTATCGCATGTAATGTTGTGGCCACGGAGTCCCTGTGTCACTTCCAGGGCAACCCGCATCCCTTGGTTCTTCACAGGGGTCCTCCATCTGGCTTTAGACGGTATGTACTGCCGCGGCCCCTAAATGGCATAAGCTGCTCATCAACAGTAACGTTGGGCCCAGGGTTGTAAAACAGGGGAATGCGGTCCACCCACTTGTCCCACACGAACATGATTGCAGCTAGCTTGTCTCTCTGCCCCGGAGCGGGTCTGGTGTCTCGGTTATCGAAGCGGATAATCCTGGAAATAATGTGGAAGTTTTCCAGAGACATTGTTGCACGGAAAAGTTATCTCCCGGTCTCTGCATCCTACAGGGATTCTGTGGATTCCCCATTGGATCTGAAAACAACTGCAAAGATAAGAACCCCAAAGTATGCATGTTTGGTCCATCTCCTTCCATCTCTTCTCCAAAAACACGCCTTCCCTCCAAATGAGTGCAGTCCAGAATGATTTTCTGGATGGTGTCTGGGATGAACAGTTCAAAAGACTATGTTCTGCACATGAGTAACCGCCATCCGCGTCGGCCCTGGTTGCATCCTTATCACATTGGCAGCCATGAGGGGTGGCTCATTCCTTGTGCATGAAGACCATTCAATTTCACAATTTTTTGACATCCATATTTCTCCTCCTGCAGGCTGCTGACGAGCTGGTCCTGGGGCTGGCTGCTGACGAGCTGGTCCTGGGGCTGGTTGCTGATGGGCTGGTCCTGGGGCAGGCTGAAGGTCAATCTCATCCTCTTCTTCCAACTCACTGTCAGACTCCGAAATGACAGAGACATGTATTAATCTTCCAAAATGGAAGGCGGTCCTTCCACACTAGCTTCTTTCTCTGCAAAACGTATTTCTAAGGCCCTCTGAGATTATTTTTGCCAAACTGATTGGTTGTGGTAAGGAGCCACACATTCAAAGCTATTTATTTGTTGTGTCCCTCCCCCAATTCGGACCTGGCTGGGGTACAGTGTGGGAAAATACAGATTTTTTTTTACAATGTATCAAAATAATGTATTGTAATAACATTGTGCAGG
Organism: Salmo trutta; assembly: GCF_901001165.1. Classification (NCBI taxonomy): domain Eukaryota; kingdom Metazoa; phylum Chordata; class Actinopteri; order Salmoniformes; family Salmonidae; genus Salmo; species Salmo trutta. The sequence continues at coordinate 14,269,480 of NC_042995.1, forward strand.
TTCCCGAAAGACATTGTGTAGTTTCACTCACTACAAAGGGTAAAGAGTGTGAGAAAAGCGGGAGACAGGCGGACAGGCAGGGAGACAGACAGGTTATTAGTGCTATGTTTGAAACAGCAGGCCCATGGAGGAAGATTGAAGGCACACAGCAAACCTTTGTTTCATTTTTACTTGTTTTCACCCACACACATTTTTACACACTTTTATTACCCTCGGGTCCAGTGGACCAGAACACCACATATGTAGTATAAATGTGAAGGGGGGTGCACAGTGTCCACTCAATGAAAATGTGTTCTTTTACATGTTCTTCACAGAAAATGAGCCAAGGCCAATGAGTCTCAGCTTGAAAAAATAGTTCATTGTATAATTTTTCTTTTAGTAAACATTGAAAATGTGTCCCACAGACCAGAACGCCATACAAGTGTTAAGAACGTGTGTCACAGTTGCGTGGAGAGACGGACCAAGGCACAGCGTGCTCTGAGTTCCACATATTTTATTTAGTGAAACTTACAAAACAAAAGAAATGCAGGACTATTTTGTTGCGACAATGCTGGTCAAATTAAGATCCTACATCTGTATATGCAGCGTCAGCCTTTTCTTCTCATGATTAGTAATTTGTAAATATTGAACAAATATTGTGCAACATTGTGTAAAACAAGCCAGACTGTATCATGAAAAACTTGGAATTACAAAATACTATCCCTCCTCATCTCTTTTTAACCGCTCCCTCCCTTTTTTTCCTTTCCACCTCCCTTTCTCTTTCTCCACCTAAATAATGCACTGTGGGTATTTGGGCGAATGGAACACAGCCTCCATCGCTCCTTTTAATCCCCCCTACCTCCCTCCCTACCTCCCTCCCTCTCTCATTCAAACATATTCAGCCACTGACTTCTCTCTCTCTGCCTTTCACTCTTGAATGAGTCGACAGTGACTCCTGAGAGAGGGATTACACCAAGCCGTGTTTATTTTTAATAAATACTGTAACAGCTGTCATGGACAAGAGTCAGGGGGAAATGTCTCTGAGAATTGTAGCTAGCTACATGTCTTTTACTATTGCCCAGAGAAATCATTTTGTGGGTAATTTCAGTAAGCACTATCTACCGTCACACCTGCAGCCTACGGGTCTCTCACATCCAGATAAGATGGAGTGAAACTGTTCCCCAGCTTATTGTCTTGCTGGTGGTATAGGGTAGGTGACAGTACAACACATTCCTGTTGGTCCACTTCACGTATTGTCGTAGGGATCACTGCAGCTTTCATTACATGGCTATAACCTCTCGATGTGAATTATATTTCACACGTCCATGTCTCTGAACAGATAGCGAAAATAATCAACAACATACAGTATGCAGACTGCCATTTCATTGAAGTAGAATGCTAGAATTCAGACACCTTTTGTCTGTTTTTGCTGTTTCTTACAACGTTTTTGGCATGCGTATGATAGTAGGGAGCTCAGATTTGATGGTGTTTCGTTCAGATTGTTGTTGAAAAGGACAGTTTGTTCTTATCCACACTCAGATATTGTTCTTTGTCTCCTGTTTCATGCATTTGAATAATCTGACTACATTAGATACAGTTCAGTGAATATAGTGACAGATTGCGCGGCGGTGCCAAAACAGTGCCAGTCCAATCAGTGAGTTGGGTATGTGAAATAAGCACACTTCATAAAAGGCTGTCACACCGGACCTTAATGTGATTCAGACTGTAGGGCAGTCATGCCCTTTTCAGCAATTTGTGTGTGTGTGTGTGTGTGTGTGTGTGTGTGTGCGTTCGTGCGTGCGTGCGTGCGTGTGTGCATGCGTGAGTGTGATGGTAATTTATGACTAAGTAGTTTGGATGTATTGAACTACTTTTTCAAATGTACTCCAGTTAAGTAAACATAGGTTTGCAAAGCTACCCCTAATTTACCAAAGTTACCAGAATCCTCCTTAATATTGGTAATTAACAGGTAATCTATGGTAACTTTTGCAATTTATACTTTACAAATAAATATAAAATTTACAGCAGGGATGCTATAACATGTTTTACAATAAGGAAGATTGTTCCGTAAAATATATTACAGCATCTCTTCTGTAAATAAAATTACAGTATTAAGCTGGCAACTGGTGCCAGTATAATGCTGTAGAACTACAGTGAAATGCTCCCTGAAATCTAAATGTAAGAAAAACAATACGTTTGTACATAAAATACATTTATTCAAATTAATAACAACATTAAAACCAATTAGCAACATAATTGACAATAGAAGTAACAACAGTTAACACATATGGTTAGCTAAGAAAACATGCAGTTTTCAAAGTTGTCTTTCAATAAAGATACTTATAAACAAGTCAAGGTGCAGTACCAACCCAGCATGTGATACAAATATTCTTCCACTTCACCACTGCTAAGAAGATACTTACTAAAATATTCTGAGCTTCACGTGTCTCACCCGACAGTATGAGGTTGGCGTCTGAAACTGAAACTGTAGCTATAAACTGTTAGAGTAATTTTTACAGGAGGCTTCAAATAACAGCTAATAACAATATTTTTCTGCATTTGACCCAGTATGCAGTGCAATCTACAGCATTAACGCTGTAAAACACATGCGCGGCATTTCACTCTGCATTCTACAGGGTTTTACTGTTGAAATGACAGAAGTCTTACAATGTAGAGAGACACATCGGAATTGCTGCTCTGTATGGTCAACATTGGGGGACGCAAAGGTTCTAAAGTATAGTATCTTCCCATGCAGCCTGGCTATTGTATTGTTTTCTCAGTGGACCAGATTGGTGGTGAGGTTGTGCAGAGATTCTGAGACAGATGTTTTAAGTGTGTGTGGGGGGAGAATAAAAATGAACTTGACATAGTAGTTCTAAAAGGAGTTTTGTTACAACTTCAGCACCATGGACAGGGAACCACGTCTACAATGTTCTCCCCCTCTCTGTAACTTGATACAATCATTAGTGCTGTGGCCTGTTTCCATTGATTCATTTGTGGAACTGTATCTTTCTCTGTATCTGCTAAACTACAGTATGTCTAAAATTCATGCAGTCATCTTATGCATTCTATGCATTGGCAGTTACAGGAATGCCACAGTCAACGGGAGACATAAGCCCACGTGTTTTCCATGGGTCAATGTAAAAATAGACGATACACCTTTATTGCCCTGGCCTGGCGTCACCCGTAGCTCCTTCTCAACGCATGGATATACGATTTTATCCACAGCCTTGATTGAGCTGAGCGCGAGGTGCATGAGCTGAGCGCTGCCCCTGAGCGGGGTAACGTCACTATCCGTGGCACCGCAGCATCAGTCCATTCTCCACAACAGCAGCAGTAGCAGCGAGCGCAACGCTTTAGAGCGGCGGCAGGGTCCCTCACATGATCATTTTGAAATGTTGGAGAAACTACGCTGTGCAGCAACCTTTTACTCCAGAGTCAATGCGGGCGACGTGCACTTTGAAGGCTTCAAAATGTGCCCTGGTCGGACCATATTTATGTTGAAATAAGGAAAAGGTCGGAAGAGCTAAGAGTGGGAGATTTCCTAAGGATGAGTATAGACAAAGGGGAGACATTCAGGCTTTAGCGGTTGGAACCACTAGAACTTGAGTATCAGGAGAAAAGTGCGTTCCTACTTGGACAGCGGAATCTTTCTTATTTTTGGCAATAATCATGCCTGTTCGGAGAGGTCATGTTGCGCCACAAAACACCTTTTTGGGGATAATTATAAAGAAATTTGAGGGACAAAGTGAGTATTATCTTTGTGTTTTCACAATAATGTATCTTTAAATTAATAATATTAATTTTGTTGGGAAAATTTATTTGCCTTGCTTGCACACGAACAAATAAATGAAGTTAATATTTTTTATCTGAATATTGGAATTTCGACACATTTTTTTTAACAATCAGTAAGACAAGAGCTAGTATTGTTGTGCTTCTGATACTTTAGAAGTGGGAGAGTTGAGGTCAAAATAATTTAAATATGGGATGTCATTGAGCATTATTTAAGGTACTTCGAAGTAGCAACAACTTATGTTTCTCATCAAGATGACATGGTAATAAGTAGTATCCAAACAACAGACATATAACCTTTTTCAAATACTCCCACATTTGAAATGGTTATAGTCAAGTGGTTACGTGCCAGTTATTAAATGTGGATCTCTCTGTTTTATAGTATGGCTATGACATGAACATAAATCAAGTAGAATAGAGCACACACCTCCATTAACACATACTGAAGCAATGCACCCTTAATCATGATAAGACTGAAAACGAAATGTTTAATTTATCATCTTTATATTTTGGAGTGACTTATAATACAGTGTACATTTTACACTGTATTTAAAGCATCATGCAGAGTGGTATTTTATCACATACCTCTGATGCTACCATGAATGTGTCAACCTACCCATTCTTCCCCACTATGATCATACACTCTTTTACAACTTCACAGATAAGAAATTCATTATAGCCAATGCCCGGGTTCAGAACTGCGCCATCATCTACTGCAACGATGGTTTCTGTGAGATGACCGGCTTCTCGCGGCCGGACGTGATGCAGAGGCCGTGCACCTGTGACTTCCTCCATGGAGAGTTCACCAACAGGCATGCCATCGCCCAGGTAGCCCAGGCTCTGATGGGGTCTGAGGAGCGCAAGGTGGAGATCACCTACCACCGCAAGGATGGTGAGTACAGACTACGGAGTCCTCCCCACTGGGCTAGTTGCTCATGCTTTTGCGTTTATATGAGAAATTTGAAGCAAAATAAGGGTCAGTGAATAGTGACAGAATAATGCAGGAGAGAGAGGAAATGGAATGGGCTTGGTTCGACAAGGGACTTTTCTGGGTGTCTGAAGTAAAACACTTCAGTAGGTCATTTGTGTTGAACAAAACACTTACAGTGTATGTATGACATCTCATTTAGTACCGCTCAGATAGGGGGTTTCTGTCTAGAGATTTTGAAGTAGAAAAACACAGTATCTGTTTGTGAAGACAATTGCATCTCCATTCACTGTATACAAAATTGAATATTGCACAAACCTAGAAACTGAAATAAATTGGTCAATTCCATTGCCTCTTGGCTAAATACATAAAAAGGTGACATATAATTGAATGAGTCGTTTAGTTTAAGCCGCTTCTGAATTTTCCATGGAGATTATGAGTTGGCATGACAGCTGCTATTGTTTTGATGGGTCGCATGCTTAGCGTGTGGCAGAGTGAAAGTTTAAACCGCCTCTCCCATATCCAATAACCAGGGTCACCCAGGGTGCACACGGTGCCCTCTAACGTTGATGTTCCTTCCTATCCAGATGACTAAGCTTGTAGCGGTTGCGTAATGGTCAAGGTGCATGTAATCGCTGGCCTGGCTGACATTTCCACCTACAAGGGCTGAACAGTTTTATAAGAGCTGGTTGAAGCCGGGGTTAAAGTTGGTGACTGGCCATGAAACATGGGTTGATGTGTGCTGACGCGACATTTCCACCTTGTTAAAGAAATCCCGGGGAGAACCCTGCATGTGGATAGGGGGATGTGTACAGGTAGGGTGGAGGACAGTACTGGAGAGATGGATGACGGAGGTATGAAGGTGAAGAAAGAGAGGACGACGTGGGAGAATGAGGGAACTAGGGGCTTGTACGGTTACTAAGCCAGGACGTAGTCTGGGGGTCTGATAAAGTGATTTAGCTCGATAGACGTGTGGATGAATACATGGGGTGTGAAGTAGCCCTGGCAATAAACACATCATTAACAAACTCATATCAGTGCTCGTATGTCTTTCGAATGGACCGACTCTGCAGTGTGTTTTTTTCCAACATAGGAGAGGCCTCACAGGCATCGATCGCTTAATGAGGACACAAATACCTTCATGTTGCATTGATCTTCAAACCTGCCGTGTTGGGAGAATAAATCAACAGTGTGTCCTGCTATCTTTCGCTGGCCAGGCCGGCCCCTAGAGATGGGATGAAGGGATGAAAAGAACGATTGGAGGGGTAGAGAGAGAGGGGTCCTCATTATCGTTGCTGGAGCTGTAAGGCTCTAATTACCTCCGGGTCTAAACTTCCTGACTCTGTAAGGTGTGTTCCAAATGGATCCCTTTTCCCTATATAGTGCACTACTTTTGACCAGGACCCATAGGGCTCTGGTCAAAAGTAGTACAAAAGTAGGGAATATGGTGCTATTTGGGACTCAGACCATGAGCCATATTTCTAGGGAGGGTCACAAACCTCATAACACAGACAGGATTTTCACCTCCTTATAACAATTGATTTGATCATAAGCGTTACATTATAATATACTCATATTGTGGGTTAAGTATTGGTAAAACGACATGACATTGGTATGCACATCAAGGACGTAGGCATGGGTGGGCCTGGGTGGACACAGGCCCACCCACTGGGGAGCCAGGCCCTGCCAGGCCCCTCCAATCAGACTGAGCAAAAAGCCCCTGAGGAACATCAGGAAATTACGACCTTTCCCCCGAAAAAAATTCAAAAGAGCATGTATGATCATGAACACCTAATCATCCCCAGCTTCCAAATAGCTCATTCATCCCTCCTAATCTCCCCTTTAGATATTCTCCAGGTCGTTGCTGTAAATGAGAATGTGTTCTCAGTCAATTAACCTGGTAAAATAAGGGTAAAATAAATAAATACATTTCTGAAATCAGATTTTTCTCTGATATTGTGTTGCCGAGGGAGATGTGATTGTGGCGTGGGTGATTGGTCATTTAGTTGGATGCCCTGATGGACCACTTGGAGCCTGCAGGCCAATCTCCTCCAATTTACAGTAATCCCCTGGCCCTTAGAACCAGTCTCTGTCCTTTACAGCCTGTGAAGGATTTTCTTGCCTCAGCAGAGTTTTGTCAGGCAGATGAATCTATTATGAGTTGACATCTTGTCCTTTTGGTGAACCTTTGGTGTTCCTTTTATAGCTTGGTTCTATTATAAAGTTACAGCACAAAGTCCTCCTCCAACCATTTCCTGTGCTTACGTCAGACATTAGCTATTGCGTTGTCCTTTAGTAAGTGAGGTATGCCTTTCGCTCGGAACGGCTGTGCATTCAAGGATCCAAAATGGCTGCTTGCCTCGCGTCATACAGTATAGAGGTGCCGAGTGTGATGTAACGTTGCAATGATCTTAACACCATCTGCATTATGCTATCAACCTCGAGTTCTTTAAAATGTACCACCCAAAGTGGCACATTTCAGTTGTGTCTTTCAGTTCCCTGCTGTCTCTCTGTTTGTCCTGAATACTACAACAACAAACACACTTAAGGTCATCCCGGGCCTTGTTCTCTTGGAGATGGAACAAGACAATCTTGTTGTAATCACTATACATAATGTAGTGCGTGTGTGTGTGTGTGTGTGTGTGTGTGTGTGTGTGTGTGTGTGTGTGTGTGTGTGTGTCGGTGGTGACGCCATTCGTTCCGATTCGGTCCCTTTTTTAATTTAATCAAGAGGAAACCAGAGCTTGATGCCTCTGTGCTGCAATGGGATCCATTTGCAATCTTCACATCCATCCGTGTTCCACTGATGAACGCTCGCTGTAGAGTTCTCTTCTGTTTTCCTTCTCTGTCTCTCACTCTGCCGAAGTAGTGTAATGACAGTCGTGAAATTCTGTCACACAACAACATCCTGTTTTTACAAATGCTTAATCTCAATCTATCCTATTACATGCAGACTATTCTATTCAATTGAATGTAGGCGTCGCTCTCTGTGTGTGTGTGTGTGTGTGTGTGTGTGTGTGTGGTGTGTGTGGAGGCGCCACTATAATACATATTTTCTCAATTTGAATGTGAATTTCTCAACGTATTCACATATTCAAATGGAATAATCACACAGCCTTAACCTCTGTTACGCAGAGCAGACTGTGGGGATTGGGTGAGTAGAGAAACCCATACATGCTGTGTGGCCAATCACCATCTCTCATGCATAAACATCATGGTCTGCATCCCAAATGACTCCTTATTCCTCATTTAGTGCACTACTTTTGACGAGGGCCCATAGGGTTTATTGGGCCCATATTTTTATTGTGTTCTGGGCAGCTCACGAGGGTGACACACACGAGAGTAAGTCAACATTCCATCTAGACCAGAGGGTCAGACAGGCCCAAACACAAACACTTTAGGTAAACAGAGAGGGAGAGGACCGACGAGTTGGTGATTGTAGAATTTCAGTGTTTTGCATACCTGATTCAACACAAACTCTCACTTTTACTCCCTCTCGCTCTCTCTCTCGCTCTCTCTCCATGCTCTCTCTTTCTGCTCTCTGCTCTCTCTCTCTCTCTGCTTTCTCTCTCCCCCTCTCTCTCGCTCACTTTCTCTCTCTCTATCTCTCTCTCTGTTGCGCTGTCTGTCTAGATCTGTAGGTGCCACAATAATGACTCGTTCCAATCAGTGGCATTTTAAAAATGAAACATTACATTGACTACCCCATGAAACATACTATTTCTGTATTTCTGAGTAAATCTGCCATTAGTCTCATCCTTCACACTTGAGAAATATAACTCTGTCCCTCTATCCCTGTGTGTGTGTGTGTGTGTGTGTGTGTGTGTGTGTGTGTGTGTGTGTGTGTGTGTGTGTGCACGCACGCACGTGTGTGTGTGTGTGTGTGTGTGTGTGTGTGTGTGTGTGCGTGTGTGTATGCGTGTGTGTGTGGGTGTATGCAAGTTTCTACGTCCAATCTGTTTAGTTATTGTCTTTGTTGAGTTTTGTTTGGTACTTATAATATCAGTGAGACAAGAATTTGCATTCATTGGCTACATTAAAGTCCCTATCATTCACTCTGGGTTTCCGCAATAGGCACTGAACACATCTAAATAGCATGAAGCGAAGCTCTCTGTCACCATTGGAATGACAAAGTGCCAACCTGCAGTAGTATGCAAATTTCCTAGAAGATAAAAGGGCTATAACAGCCACCCTGACCTATCCCATCTGGAATTATGAGTGGTGATACGAGCGATGATGATATGTGTATAAAGCCATCTATTGAATTGAATGACTTTCGAGAGCAGAGAGTGGAATGTCATTTTTATGTGGATTTGCTGTGCATCTCTCTGCAGTATGGCCTGTAGTCAAATCTGCTATATCAGGTTCCACAGTCTCACTGAATCAGGAGAGAAGACTGAGGTAATGTCACCAACAGTGCATATGCTACTGAAGCAAAAGAGATTGAAAGACAGGAGGAAGAAAGAGGGACAGAGAAGGAGAAAGGGAGGGAGGAGATGGAGAGAGATGGAGAAAGGAAAGAGGGAGGGAGGGATGAAAATAGAGAGGGATAGTAGGAGAGAGAGATACAGTGAGTGGGAGGGAGGAGAATTCAGGTGCTGCTTAATATTGGATGGATATTTCCATCACGGGGACACCCTCTTGAATTTAGTCCAAGCTCCTCTGAGCAGCCTGTCTCAATTATAGATGAGCCTGGCACCAGCTATCTGTCTGTCTCTCTCGCTCTCTCTCTGTCTCTCTCTCACTCCCTCTCTTTTCCCCATCTTTCTCTCGCTCTCTCTCGCTCTCTCTCTGTCTCTCTCTCTCTATCCCTCTCTTTTCCCAATCTTTCTCTCTCTCCCTCTCTCTCTCTCTCTCTCTCCCACTCTCTGCCCCCCCTTGTCATGCTGAAACTGGAAAGGGCCTTTCCCCAAACTGTTTCCACAAAGTTGGAAGCACAGAATCGTCTAGAAAGTCATTGTATGCTGTAGCGTTAAGATTTCCCTTCACTGGAACTAAGGGGCCTAACCCGAACCATGAAAAAGAGCCCCATACCATTATTCATCCTCCACCAAACTTTACAGTTGACATATATGCATTCGGGCAGGTTGAGTTCTCCTGGCATCCACCAAACCCAGATTTGTCTGTCGGACTGCCAGATGGTGAAGCGTGAGAACTCGTTTCCACAGCTCCAGAGTCCAATGCTGACGAGCTTTACACCACTCCAGCCGACGCTTGGCATTGGGCATGGTGAATCTCCCGACAAACAGTTATTGTGCTGACGTTGCTTCCAGAGGCAGTTTAGAACTAGGTAGTGAGTGTTGCAACCGAGGACAGATGATTTTTACGCGCTATGCAATTCAGCACTCAGCAGTCCTGTTCTGTGAGATTGTGTGGCCTACCACTTTGCTGCTGAGCCGTTGTTGCTCCTAGACATTTCCACTTCACAATAACAGCACTTACAGTATTCGAGGCAGCTCTAGCAGAGCAGAAATTTGACAAACTGACTTTTTGGAAAGGTGACATCCCATGATGGTGCCACGTTGAAAGTCACTGTGCTCTTCAGTAAGGCCATTCTACTGCCAATGTTTGTCTATGGAGATTGCATGGCGGTGTGCTCGATTTTATACACCTGTCAGCAACGGGTGTGGTTGAAATAGCCAAATCCACTAATTTGAAGGGGTGTCCACATACTTTTGTATATATAGCGTACAATATGACAGGGATGAATAGCTGTGTTGTTGTGGATAGGTTTTCCTTGTGCACCCGTTCGATTTGCACTACCGTCAAAGTTTATGACGTCCTAGCCTGTTGGTAGGTGTGTCGGAGAGCAGGCAGCTTGCATGTTGAAGCAATAAGCAAACTCTTGCATTGGTTGGTTATGTATGACAATACATTGTGTGAAACAGGACAAATATAAGCACTCCCTACATTGGGTGTAGAATGAAACAGTAAAATCATTTATTTCAGGCTATTTCATTTGGTACAAATTTTCCGCTGCGTCTTTGCATGACCATTTGGAAATATGTTTCAGTTCACAATGAATTCCTCTCTTGCCTATTGTGCCCCTCCCCCTCCTCATGTACCCCTAAACCAGAGATTGTTTTAGTCACAGAGTTACCGCATAGTGTTGTCATAGCAACAGATGGATGATGGAACCAGCCAACATATATTCTCTTGTCCTATTCTCTAATCTATCATGGCATGTCTCTACCAGCACCTGAAGCACTGGAGCTCACTGTAGCCATGACGATTGTCAATTCCATTCTCATGAGATGGGCAGATTGCTGAGTCGTGCTGTTTGTGCTGTTCAAGGGATTATGGGATGTTCAGTGAGACGTTTTGTCAAAAGAAGTTGAGAATTTTGTTCTTAATTCTGTTAATTGTCATTAGTGCCCTAGTTGTGATACTGGATATGCCTAAGACTTAGCCATAGGGTAGCCTACATAGGGCCATGCCCGTGTAAGACACTATATACAGATGTAGGATCTTAATTTGGGCCAGTTTGCTACAGCAGGAAAATAATCTAGCAGTAACGTGAAATGTGAATTATTATGTGGATTCTAATTAATGGACATTTTTGTAGGGGTTGATAAAAAAAAAATCAAAGTGGAAATGACAAACTTTAGAAGCCTTTTTTAACCATAAATACACTAGAAGAAAGTTATCCTGCAACAGGGTGATCAAATTAAGATCTTACATCTGTAGACACTCCTATATTTTATCTCCACAAATGTCAGCCGCGGGGAACCATGGGTATCCGACCTGATGCAGAACTCTACCCTAGGGGATGCCATGCCTGGTTGAGTATGGATGGATGTAGGGTAGGGTGTCCAGGCTTTTAAACACCTGAATCAACGAATGAGATCCTTGTTGATTTGTTGTATTTTTTAAACAGGTGTGTTACTTCTGAACAGGAACAAAATCGATGTATTGCTTTGACTGACTTACTGATTGATTGACTGATTGACTGACTTGATGGCATTAGAACGGCCTCCAAGCAGCCAACAAAGTAGCCAGCCAGGCAGGCGGTATCCTTCCCCCTTCTCTCTCCTCCTCACTCTTCCCACCATCCCCCCTCTTTTCTCTCCTCCTATTCCCTCTATCCTCTCCCCATATGGCTACAGTCCTAGAGGCTAGCTTATCCAGATCCTAGCAGTGCACCAGATCCCTGCAAAGCAACACCCGGCCCAGCTAGCTACCGTCAAAAAGATCAGCCAAACAACATATTGGCAGGGATAAGAAAAATATTTTGTAGGTTATACACTCTCCATTTCGATATATATTCTACATATGGAAATCAATATTTCCAAATGAGCTTAGATATCTCCTCTTATGGTTGTCAGTGAAATGCATATAGGCGTAGGTTTACAGTCGTGGCCAAAAGATTTGAGAATGACACAAATATTAATTTCCACAAAGTTTGCTGCTTCAGTGTCTTTAGATATTTTTGTCAGATGTTACTATGGAATACTGAAGTATAATTACAAGCATTTCATATGTGTCAAAGGTTTTTATTGACAATTACATGAAGTTGATGCAGAGTCAATATTTGCAGGGTAGACCCTTCTTTTTCAAGACCTCTGCAATCCGCCCTGGCATGCTGTCAATTAACTTCTGGGCAACATCCTGACTGATGCAGCCCATTCTTGCATAATTAATGCTTGGAGTTTGTCAGAATTTGTGGGTTTTTGTTTGTCCACCCGCCTCTTGAGGATTGACCACAAGTTTTCAATGGGATTAAGGTCTGGGGAGTTTCCTGGCCATGGACCCAAAATATTGATGTTTTGGTCCCCGAGCCACTTAGTTATCACTTTTGCCTTATGGCAAGGTGCTCCATCATGCTGGAAAAGGCATTGTTCGTCACCAAACTGTTCCTGGATGGTTGGGAGAAGTTGCTCTCGGAAGATGTGTTGGTACCATTCTTTATTCATGGCTGTGTTCTTAGGCAAAATTGTGAGTGAGCCCACTCCCTTGGCTGAGAAGCAACCCCACACATGAATGGTCTCAGGATGCTTTACTGTTGGCATGACACAGGACTGATGGTAGCACTCACCTTGTCTTCTCCTTGACAAGCTTTTTTCCGGATGTCCCAAACAATTGCAAAGGGGATTCATCAGAGAAAATGACTTTACCACAGTCCTCAGCAGTCCAATCCCTGTACCTTTTGCAGAATATCAGTCTGTCCCTGATGTTTTTCCTGGAGAGAAGTGGCTTCTTTGCTGCCCTTCTTGACACCAGGCCATCCTCCAAAAGTCTTCGCCTCACTGTGCGTGCAGATGCACTCACACCTGCCTGCTGCCATTCCTGAGCAAGCCCTGTACTGGTGGTGCCACGATCCCGCAGCTGAATCAACTTTAGGAGAAGGTCCTGGCGCTTGCTGGACTTTCTTGGGTGCCCTGAAGCCTTCTTCACAACATTTGAACCGCTCTCCTTGAAGTTCTTGATGATCCGATAAATGGTTGATTTAGGTGCAATCTTAGTGGCAGCAATATCCTTGCCTGTGAAGCCCTTTTTGTGCAAAGCAATGATGACGGCACGTGTTTCCTTGCAGGTAACCATGGTTGACAGAGGAAGAAGAATGATTCCAAGCACCACCCTCCTTTTGGAGCTTCCAGTCTGTTATTCGAACTCAATCAGCATGACAGAGTGATCTCCAGCCTTGTCCTTGTCAACACTCACACCTGTGTTAACGAGAGAATCACTGACATGATGTCAGCTGGTCCTTTTGTGGCAGTGCTGAAATGCAGAGGAAATGTTGTTTTTGGATTCAGTTCATTTGCATGGCAAAGTGGGACTTTGCAATTAATTGCAATTCATCTGATCACTCTTCATAACATTCTGGAGTATATGCAAATTGCCATCATACAAACTGAGGCAGCAGACATTGTGAAAATTAATATTTGTATCATTCTCAAAACTTTTGGCCAGGACTGTACACTTTATTGATAAAATTGTGATTCTGTGGCCATTATTATCTGGCATAATGGAATTTCACCCCTCATCCTTTCTCTCGTATCGTTCATGGATTACATGTGTGAGCAGTCTATCTGTGAATGAACAGTCATTCATGATTTCATTCACTACTGCTGTTGACTGTTGATTGTGTTGGTCCAATCATGGTTCTTCGTGTATTGTGTATTCAGTGAGGCTGATACTTCTACAGTTCCTTGATATATTGATGGGATCCTTTGATGGGTTTTAAGTTTTCGGGACATTTATTGAATTAAAGTCAAAATAAAATAATTATCACTTATAATTTCTTGAGATTGTTTGATATAAAATGTATTTTCAATGCATTTAAAGATTGAAGATAGTGCATGAGTCTGAGCTAGTTTTGGTTACTCCCTCTCTCTTTACATTCACTCCTATTTAGGGTTCCAAAGATACCGGTAATTTACCAAAGTTACCAGAATCTTCAGTAATTTTGGTAATAACAGAAAAACTATGGCAATCTATCGTAACTTTGGTCATTTATACTTGAAAATGTATTCATATAGTTTTAATTTGTTATATCTGTGTCCGTATTGTCCATAAGTTTCTAGTAGATAGACCATATGGTTCAAGAGATAATATACTTATTAATGAAAAACACATATTTTATTGTATTTTATTTAACCTTTATTTAACTAGGCAAATCAGTTAAGAACAAATTGTTATTTACAATGATGGCCTACCAAAAGGCAAATGTCCTCCTGCAGGGGACTGGGGCTGGGATTACAAATAAAAAGTAGGACATAACACACATCACGACAAGAGAGACACTACAACACTACATCATGGTTCTTTGTGTATTGTGTATTCAATGAGGCATTATTTTCCATTTTCAACTGCAACTCTTCCAACAATTGATTTTTCTTCACATCTGCCTCCAGTTTGACGGTGAAACATTGACAACAAATGTATATTGACATAGTAAAATAAATAAGTGTGTAGAAAAATATATAATGGAAATGTCATGCTGAAACCCTCCTATTAAACATCAATGGTATTCATTTTATATTTACAAAAGCAATTAGGGTAAAGTGTATTGCTCAAGGGCACATCAACAGATTTTTCACCTAGTCAGCTCAGGGACTTGAACCAGCAACCTTTTGGTTACTGGGTTCACACTCTTAACCACTAGGTTACCTGCCACCCTACTAAATTGATGGTTAATATTTAGGATAATGTTTTACAACTTGTCATTCCAATTATTCTATATATTTTTTATCTTATTTCATTATTTCATATATTTTACATGTGATAAATCCACACAGAGGGCTAGAGATAATTGCAGACACCTGTGATAATCTGAAGTACCCAAAAGGGCCACTAGATTACATAAAATCCTTGAAAGATACCAAAATTCTGGTAATTTACTGGTAAATTTAGAATGTTGCAAGTAATATACCCTCCCTTTACAACCCTACGCGTATTAAAGGATTATAGCTACTGTACCATAGTGAGGCCTTCGGGGCAGTCAACTGATCCAGAATATCTCTAGAGGCTAAATTGAAGGAGGTGAAAGTGAACATCCCTGGCTTGCCCAGGGTTGGGGAGTAACGGATTACATGTAGGGGATTATAAAAAAACGGTAACTGTATTCTGTTACGTTACCAGCAGAAATATTTTAATCAGATTACAGATACTTTTGAAAAACTAGATGATTACCTCGAGGATTACTTTTAAATTCAGAAAGGAGGTTTACAATCGTTGACACTTCTCTGTTTTCTTAATGACATTCAAATTAGCCTTGAAAAAAGGTGCGAGTTTAAGTTTGTTCCACCTGAACGAGTCTGACCATAAGTCAGAGAACACTATGATGACACACCCCAAATGTGTTTGATGAATCGCGGGAAAAGAGCAGGAATGGGCTTTTGTAGGCTACAGTCCAAGCTATGTATTCCAACTGCTGTCGGCATCCAAAGATTATCAAATTTGAATAAACGCTTGGAGGTAAGGATGACAGCAGTGATGTAGTCAACGGCGATTCGGATATCACTTACTATTGATATCTACATAGCGCATTGATGTGAATCACAGCTGCTCTCTCATTTAGCCATTTGCACCTTAGGGATTGTGGTTGTTGTGGATGGCTGTTCGCAAATCTAAATGTGGATTTGAACCCAATAATGGTTGAATTCAAAAAGTTTAAGGTGCCTGTCAATCATTGGTTTTGACACCAGTGGACAGCCAGTGAAAAATGCGCTCTTGCAACAGCTGCACATTGCGGATCCCAGCCTATGGAATAAAAGTGGGGATTTTATTGCTCAATCTAATTCATGCTGATAAAAAATGTACACATGTTCAAACTCACACACTTTATAGACTTAAAGGGGCGATCTGTAGTTGCTGCATCCATTTTTGGACATAAATTACATATACAGTTGAAGTCGGAAGTTTACATACACCTTAGCCAAATACATTTAAAATCACTTTTCACAATTCCTGACATTTAATCCTAGTACAAATTCCCTGTTTTAGATCAGTTAGGATCACCACTTTATTTTAGGAATGTGAAATGTCAGAATAATAGTAGAGAGAATGATTTATTTCAGCTTTTATTTCTTTCATCACATTCCCGGTGGGTCAGAAATTTACATACACTCAATTAGTATTTGGTAGCATTGCCTTTAAATTGTTTAACTTGGGTCAAACATTTCGGGTAGCCTTCCACAAGCTTCCCACAATAAGTTGGGTGAATGTTGGCCCATTGCTCCTGACAGAGCTGGTGTAACTGAGCCAGGTTTGTAGGCCTCCTTGCGCACACACGCTTTTTCAGTTCTGCCCACAAATTTTCTATAGGATTGAGGTCAGGGCTTTGTGATGGCCACTCCAATACCTTGACTTTGTTGTCCTTAAGCCATTTTGCCACAACTTTGGAAGTATGAAAGGGGTCATTGTTCATTTGGAAGACCCATTTGCGACCAAGCTTTAACTTCCTGACTGATGTCTGGAGATGCTTCAATACATCCACATAATTTCCCTTCCTCATGAAGCCATCTATTTTGTGAAGTGCACCAGTCCCTCCTGCAGCAAGGCACCCCCACAACATGATGCTGCCACCCCCGTGCTTCACGGTTGGGATGGTGTTATTCGGCTTGCAAGCCTCCCCCTTTTTCCTCCAAACATAACGATGGGCATTATGGCCAAACAGTTCTATTTACATCTCATCAGACCAGAGGACATTTCTCAGAAAAGTACGATCTTTGTCCCCATGTGCAGTTGCAAACCGTAGTCTGGCTTTTTTATGGCAGTTTTGGGGCAGTGGCTTCTTCCTTGCTGAGCGGCCTTTCAGGTTATGTCGATATAGGACTCCTTTTACTGTGGATATAGATACTTTTGTACCTGTTTCCTCCAGCATCTCACAAGGTCCTTTGCTGTTGTTCTGGGATTCACTTGCACTTTTCGCACCAAAGTACATTCATCTCTAGGAGACAGAACATGTCTCCTTCCTGAGCGGTATGACGGCTGCGTGGTCCCATGGTGTTTATACTTGCGTACTATTGTTTGTACAGATGAACGTGGTACCTTCAGGTGTTTGTAAATTGCTCCCAAGGATGAACCAGACTTGAACCAGACTTTCTGAGGTCTTGGTTGATTTCTTTTGATTTTCCCACAATGTCAAGCAAAGAGGCACTGAGTTTGAAGGTAGGCCATGAAATACATCCACAGGTACACCTCAAATTGACTCAAATGATGTCAATTAGCCTATCAGAAGCTTCTAAGGCCATAACATATTTTTCGGGAATTTTCCAAGCTGTTTAACCTTTCTGGCGCAGGCGTTCCACTAGCGACCCACCTCGACAACATCCGGTGAAATTGCAGAGCGCCAAATTCAAAATACAGAAATAGTCATAATAAACGTTCATAGAAAATACAAGTGTTATACATCGGCTTAAAGATTAACTTCTTGTTAATCCAACCGCTTTGTCAGATTTCAAAAAGGCTTTACGGCGAAAGCATACCATGCGATTATCTGAGGACAGCGCCCCGCTTACAAAAGCATACAAACATTTTACAACCAAGTAAAGGAATTACAAAAGTCAGAAATACCGATAAAATTAATCACTTACCTTTGAAGATCTCCATATGGTTGCAGTCACAAGAGTCCCAGCTACACAATAAATGTTAGTTTTGTTCAATGAAGTCCCTCTTTATATCCCAAAAACTCTGTTTTGTTGGCGCGTTTTGTTCAGTAATCCACTGGCTCAAAGGCGGTTACAACATGCAGACGAATACATCCTAATAGTACCGGTAAAGTTCGTCGAAACATGTCAAACGATGTTTATAATTAATCCTCAGGTTGTCAATTGTCTAAATAATCGGTAAAATTTCAACCGGACAATAGCGTATTCAATAGAAAGGAAAAACAACGAAGGGCACGCACTCGGTCACATGCGTAAACCATCACTTTATGATTCTACAGTCCACTGACAGAAAGGTCTCATTCTTCTTAATTTTTCAGAAAACAAGCCTGAAACCATGTCTAAAGACTGTTGACATCTATTGGAAGCCAATTTAAACTGCAATCTGGGTCCTAACCCATTAGATACTCTATAGGCATTCAATTGAAAACTACCCACATCAAAATATCCCACTTCCTGGATGGATTTTCTTCAGGTTTTTACCTGCCATATCAGTTATGTTATACTCACAGACATTATTTTAACAGTTTTGGAAACTTTAGAGTGTTTTCTATCCAAATCTTCTGGGCCTGAGTAGTAGGCAGTTTACTTTGGGCATGCTTCTCATCCAGACGTCGAAATACTGCCTGCAAGCCATAAGAAGTTTTAATAAAGGCACAGTCAACTTAGTGTATGTAAACTTCTGACCCACTGGAATTGTGATACAGTGAATTATAAGTGAAATAATCTGTCTGTAAACAATCGTTGGAAAAATTACTTGTGTCATGCACAAAGTAGATGTCCTAACCGACTTGCCAAAACTATAGTTTGTTAACAAGAAATTTCTGGAGTGGAGTTGAAAAACAAGTTTTAATGACTCCAACCTAAGTGTATGTAAACGTCTGACTTCAACTGTACATATATATATATACACTGCTCAAAAAATAAAGGGAACACTTAAACAACACAATGTAACTCCAAGTCAATCACACTTTTGTGAAATCAAACTGTCCACTTAGGAAGCAACACTGATTGACAATAAATTTCACATGCTGTTGTGCAAATGGAATAGACAATAGGTGGAAATTATAGGCAATTAGCAAGACACCCCCAATAAAGGAGTGGTTCTGCAGGTGGTGACCACAGACCACTTCTCATTTCCTATGCTTCCTGGCTGATGTTTTGGTCACTTTTGAATGCTGGCGGTGCTTTCACTCTAGTGGTAGCATGAGACGGAGTCTACAACCCACACAAGTGGCTCAGGTAGTGCAGCTCATCCAGGATGGCACATCAATGCGAGCTGTGACAAGAAGGTTTGCTGTGTCTGTCAGCGTAGTGTCCAGAGCATGGAGGCGCTACCAGGAGACAGGCCAGTACATCAGGAGACGTGGAGGAGGCCGTAGGAGGGCAACAACCCAGCAGCAGGACCGCTACCTCCGCCTTTGTGCAAGGAGGAGCAGGAGGAGCACTGCCAGAGCCCTGCAAAATGACCTCCAGCAGGCCACAAATGTGGATGTGTCTGCTCAAACGGTCAGAAACAGACTCCATGAGGGTGGTATGAGGGCCCGACGTCCACGGGTGGGGGTTGTGCTCACAGCCCAACACCGTGCAGGACGTTTGGCATTTGCCAGAGAACACCAAGATTGGCAAATTCGCCACTGGCGCCCTGTGCTCTTCACAGATGAAAGCAGGTTCACACTGAGCACATGTGACAGAGTCTGGAGACGCCGTGGAGAACGTTCTGCTGCCTGCAACATCCTCCAGCATGACCGGTTTGGCGGTGGGTCAGTCATGATGTGGGGTGGCATTTCTTTGGGGGGCCGCACAGCCCTCCATGTGCTCGCCAGAGGTAGCCTGACTGCCATTAGGTACCGAGATGAGATCCTCAGACCCCTTGTGAGACCATATGCTGGTGTGGTTGGCCCTGGGTTCCTTCTAATGCAAGACAATGCTAGACCTCATGTGGCTGGAGTGTGTCAGCAGTTCCTGCAAGAGGAAGGCATTGATGCTATGGACTGGCCCGCCCGTTCCCCAGACCTGAATCCAATTGAGCACATCTGGGACATCATGTCTCGCTCCATCTACCAACGCCACGTTGCACCACAGACTGTCCAGGACTTGGTGGATGCTTTAGTCCAGGTCTGGGAGGAGATCCCTCAGGAGACCATCCGCCACCTCATCAGGAGCATGCCCAGGCATTGTAGGGAGGTCATACAGGCACGTGGAGGCCACACACACTACTGAGCCTCATTTTGACTTGTTTTATGGACATTACATCAAAGTTAGATCAGCCTGTAGTGTGGTTTTCCACTTTAATTTTGAGTGTGACTCCAAATCCAGACCTCCATGGGTTGATAAATTGGATTTCCATTGATTATTTATGTGGGATTTTGTTGTCAGCACATTCAACTATGTAAAGAAAAAAGTATTTAATAAGATTATTTCATTCATTCAGATCTAGGATGTGTTATTTTAGTGTTCCCTTTATTTTTTTGAGCAGTGTATATATATATATAGATCCCTTGATTCTTGAAGAATATAACTTATAAATGCCTCATGATCTTAGTTCAACTGTCACACTCCATGAGAACCCAGAATTTAAGCTTGTTTTTCTAAAATGTTTGTTGTAAATGTAAACAAACACTGTATAACCTCATAACATGGTTAAAACTATAATGTTGATGTTATGGATGGTCAGTCCTTGCATCCAGAGTCCTGTCTATTAACCTGAGAGTGGTTACATTTCTCCAGGCCCATCCCTCAGTTTTTTACCAAAACAGAGGTGGGGAGCCGTTTGGTTATATTTCATCTGTGGATTTGCCCTTTAAACCGCTGCATGTTATTGTAACAGTCAGTGTAGGTTCCGTCCCTCTCTTCACCCCAACCCGGGCTCGAACCAGGGACCCTTGCACACATCAACAACTGACACCCACGAAGCATCGTTACCCATCGCGTCACAAAAGCCGCGGCCCTTGCAACGCAAGGGGAAACCTTACTTCAAGTCTCAGAGCGAGTGACGTCACTGATTGAAATGCTATTAGCGCGCACCACCGCTAACTAACTAGCCATTTCACATCGGTTACATTATCAAGATATCAAAGTGTCACCAACAAAAACTTAAACGATAGGCCTAAAGCAAATGCAGCGTATGTCATTCATTTTTCATGTGTAAATAGCACTTTTCACTAGTGCTTAAAGAATGCCATTCCATGAGTGCAGCATTTATTTTTCAACTCAAATCAATGAGCACAGTCAGTCCTCCATGACAACAAAATCATAAACCGAGTAAGACTGGCTAATTAGTCCTTAGTTTTGCGGTTAAAAAATGTGGCTAATCTATACTGCCATATTTCCAAGTCCTATTCTTGAAGATCAAGTGATATAACATTTATTGGAATGACTGGAATTCTGACTTTGGTTTTTAATGTAAAGATATAATTTAATCGTATTATTATATGTAGTAGAAAGCGATGGGTGTCACGTCGTTCGTCGGAAGGAGCAGACCAAAGTGCAGCGTGTGTATCATTCCACATATTTTATTGAACTGTGAAACTATGCAAGATACACAAATAAACTAAAGAACAAAAACAACAAACAGTGACAAAGAAGTGCACATACACTAACTCAAAAACAATCTCCCACAAACCCAGGTGGGAAAAACAACTACTTAAGTATGATCTCCAATTAGAGACAACGATGACCAGCTGCCTCTAATTGGAGATCATCCCCCCAAAAAAACATAGAAATACAAAAACTAGAACATAACAACATAGAAAATCTAAACTAGAAAACCCCCCTGTCACGCCCTGACCTACTCTACCATAGAAAAGAACAGCTTTCTATGGTCAGGACGTGACAATGGGTTAGAAGAAGCCTTCATAACCAACCCATAAAGTAAAATGTAACATCCATATATGGCCAGCTATGTACACTTTAACATTGATTTATCCTGCGATAGATGTGGTTCAATTGGTAACATACATTTGTGTCTTCTTCTCATGCCTCTTAAGGGGAAAGCAATCTAAAAGTAACTGAATGTAATCAGATTATGTTACTGAGTTTGGGGAGTCCAAAAGTTACGTTACTGATTTACAATTTTGGACAGGTAACTAGTAACTGTAACGGATTACATTTAGAAAGTATCCTACCTAACCCTGGGCTTGCCTCACAGGAACTCACCAGTCCATTACTAATGCTAAATGCCAAGCTGGCATCCACACTTTAGCCCAGCCCCAGGACTGCCTTTGACGGAGATCAAATCAGCCAACCCTCCAATGCCATAAAAGAATGCCACGGGCACCCCAACCTATTTCATCACTTCATCATTTCTGCCATTCTTCTCAATTAGAGTTGACGCCCAGATTATCAAAGCACATTTGCATTGGCAAAACGCTGACATTTACTGCTTGCTATTTCTCCTCATTTCTGTCCATTTGAATCTGTGTCAAGCATTACTCTCCAAAGGAAGGCTATGGGCTGTATGATAACCGTGTTTCAGTGCTCTAGCTCCAGACTCAAAACGTGGACAAGTACGGGTATTCGAACACGGCCATAGACTCTCCCTACTTGAACGTTTGGACTCAGACAAACAGTGAAGAAGTGACATTGAATGAAAAAGATACTGTATGTGTGTATGAGTTAGGTACAAACAGCTAGAAGCCAACACATTTCCAGCAGGTGTCCTTTACATTTCAACATCTGTAAAATTCTGAAATGAGCATGTAGTGTGTTGAAGCCTACTCAAGTGTAAATCAGTCTCTTTGGAAAGACGATGGTAGCTTCATGCAACGCCTATGTAGCGTCAGCATATGTCTAGTCTGATTTTGTCTGGAGTGTGATGATGTATACACTGAGTATACCAGACATTGGGAACACCTTCCTAATATTGAGTTGTTGGCCCATGTTGACTCCAATGCTTCCCACAGTTGTGTCAAGTTGGCTGGATGTCCTTTGGATGGTGGACCATTCTTGATACACAAGGGAAACTGTTGAGTGTGAAAAACCCAGCAGCGTTGCAGTTCTTGACACAAACCGGTGTGCCTGCCACCTACTAGCATACCCCGTTCAAAGGCACTTAAATGTTTTGTCTTGCCCATTCACCTTCGGGAATGGCACACATTCACAATCCATGTCTCAAATGTCTCAAGGCTTAAAAATCCTTCTTTAACCTGTCTCCTCCCCTTCATCTACACTGATTGAAGTGGATTTAACAAGTGACATCAATAAGGGATCATAGCTTTCACCTGGATTCACCTGGTCAGTAATTGTCGTGTTCTTAATGTTTTGTATACTCAGTGTATTTCTTGCTCCGCTCTTTCTAGAACCCACTGAGCCTTCAATCACTCTCCATGGTTTTCTAGACAAGTCGGCCATTTGCGATTGCAGGGACACTGTACGGTGCTGAATGCATCCAACAGATGAACAAAACAAAAGTAGCATCACCTCATCAATACATTCAGGACATAGACAGGGTCGTATTTACCAGGCACCAAATGAAAGAAAAATGGACGGAAACAGGGAGCAACTAACTGAACCGGTCCAATAACAAACACTTGTTTTTTTAGTTGCGAAGCGTTTTGCTATGTTGTGCATTAGCGAATACAAACCAGAGCAAGGACACAGAGCTACATGGGAGGGGCCCGCCTAATGGAGTTAGGACATAGGGGAAACCCTGGGGTAGAGTAACACTTTCCCTTCCCTCCAGGATCAGTTGCTCTCCTCTCTTTGTGTTTTTAAATGTCCCCTGGAGGGAGGATTACATTTCTGGAGCCTCCATGGGCTGCTTGAGTGTCTCTCTCTCTCTCTCTCTCTCTCTTAAGGTGGGCGGAAAGCGTCTAGTCAACCATTAAGGAAGCTTTGACAATTGAAGAGAAAGGAAGAACATGCACATCCAACATGAAGGTGCTGGAGTAGGAAATGATACACAGATAAAAAAGGACCAAGCAGCATGTGGATTCTCCTTCCTCCTTTCCTTGTCAATTGCCTTAAAAACGTCTAATCCCGACAACAACTTGGAATTGAAGTGCGGTACTGTACAGTGCACAGGTTAACTAGAAGAGGGACTGCGATTTTCACTACGGAGGTGAAATAATCTCGTCCGGAGCAGCTCTTGAAACAGCTCTCTCCCTCTCCCCTGCACTGGCAGCTGTCAGGAATTAGCTTCTACTGTGGTTTCTGCCCTCAGGCCAATACGGTACCAACCATCAGCTAGCTCCCCAATCGCTGCATGCCTCAGCTCTCATCAGTGTCACTTCCCTACCACCCGCTACTCTAACTTCCCACCACCGTCCCTGTCCTCTGAGAGTGCAATCTAAAATGACTCCCACTGCAGGGACGTTCACAGTATATACCTATCTATGGAACCATCTGTCAAGAACTATCCATACGCAATTATCTCCTAGGTGGGTTGTTGTACTGTAGTGTAGATGGTAGAAGCTGTGGAACTGGCAGAGATGGAGGGGGAGAGGGGGAGAGGGGGGGGGACGGGACAGAGAGAGAGACTGACAGACAGAGAGATAGAGAGAGACAGAGAGAGAGAGAGAGAGAGAGGGAGAGAGACAAAGAGACAGCAAGACAGAGAGAGAGACAGCGAGACAGAGAGAGAGAGACAGAGAGAGAGAGAGACAGAGAGAGAAGATGACTTGACAGGGTTGATGATTCTCTCTTAAAGGGAACAGGGACTGACTGCCTGTGTGCTTCAGCTGCTGAGATGGAGCCTCTTGATGAACACCATTGTTTTAATTATTGATAGTGGAAATATAATCTAATGACATTTTCCAGCATCTTGAAACGGAAATTTCCCCAAATGCTATATTTATTTATGAGCAGTAAGCACACATAGGACACTTTGTTGTGTATTCACACACACACACACACACACACACACACATACACACACACACACACACACACACACACACACACACACACACACACACACACACACACACACAACCTTTCAACTCAGAATGATGGAACACACTCCCAAACCCCCTGTTGTTCATCAAATGGATTTCAAGGCTTCAGTCACTACAGTAGCAGTTGAAAATGTTTGACTCATTTCAACTAGACGTCGAAAACTTGACTGGGATAGGAGAAATAACATAAATTATTAGGAATCGTCCTTTTCCTGAACTTTTCTCAACGTGGCGAATGCTGCAGTTGGACAAACATCGAAATGTATCTTGAATTTGTGAGATCATTGTTGCTTTTCAATTAACTACCGTCAATGTAGTTTGAATAAAAACACATTGTCTTTTCTCTCTTCCTGACATTTACACCTGCTGTGGCATGTATAGCCCTAACATTTGGCCATCACTAGCTAGACATTGGTAATGTTGTAAATGACTATTGTAGCTGGAAACAGCTGATTTCAGCCCCCTCCTCTGACTCAGTAGAGGAGAGAGATTGTAGGGGGAGGAAGAACATTAAATCGTTCAAATGCTAAATCATTACTTGAATGAAAAAAATATGTTCATGTTATTTTTTAAGTAAACAATATAGACAGAATTCTACTATAGTAAGTTTCCAATAATGCGGTTGTATGTTACTGTATACAGAAATACCCACTAGGTACAATACTGTAAAGACCAGCGCCCATTTTCACAAGATTGGACTGACAGAGAGGACCTGATCGTAGATCAGCACTCCTACTCTGAGACACTTCAAGAATACAGGCCCAGGTCTTCCTCAGGGATGTATTGTGTTTGCAGGTGTGTTCTCCCATTACATTGCACCATGTAAATCAGCTTCATCATGGCCTATTACATTTAGTTGGACAGGGAACATCCGCCTAATTAATGCCACTGGTAGGCTGTGTGTGTGTGTGTGTGTGTGTGTGTGTGTGTGTGTGTGTGTGTGTGTGTGTGTGTGTGTGTGTGTGTGTGTGTGTGTGTGTGTGTCAGCTCTGCTGTTGAGACTGAATATGCAGGCGGACAGGCAGAAATTAGCATCAGCACCTGCGGTGATCTTTTGATCAGTCTGTTTATAATACATCAGGTGTCTTCCTGAAGAGAGGCTGAGTGGCTATCTTATTTCTCACATCACAGAGAGAGAGAGAGAGAGGGAGGGATAGAGAGGTTGATGAAGATAGGGCTGGGAAAGGAAGAGGGACTGAGACAGACAGACAGACAGACAGACAGACAGACAGACAGACAGACAGACAGACAGACAGACAGACAGACAGACAGACAGACAGACAGACAGACAGACAGACAGACAGACAGACAGACAGACAGACAGACAGACAGACAGACAGACAGACAGACAGACAGACAGACAGACAGACAGACAGACAGACAGACAGACAGATAGATAGATAGATAGATAGATAGATAGATAGATAGATAGATAGATAGATAGATAGATAGATAGATAGATAGATAGATAGATAGATAGATAGATAGATAGATACAGTGGGGGGGAAAGTATTTGATCCCCTGCTGATTTTGTACATTTGCCCACTTACAAAGAAGTGATCAGTCTATAATTTTAATAGTAGGTTCATTTGAACAGTGAGAGACAGAATAACAACAAAAAAATCCAGAAAAAAGCATGTCAAAAATGTTATAAAATGATTTGCATTTTAATGAGGGAAATAAGTATTTGACCCCTCTGAAAAAAAATTACTTAGTACTTGGTGGCAAAACCCTTGTTGGCAATCACAGAGGTCAGATGTTTCTTGTAGTTGGCCACCAGGATTGCACACATCTCAGGAGGGATTTTGTCCCACTCCTCTTTGCAGATCTTCTCCAAGTCATTAAGGTTTCGAGGCTGATCTGATGTTTGGCAACTCGAACCTTCAGCTCCCTCCACAGATTTTCTATGGGATTAAGGTCTGGAGACTGGCTAGGCCACTCCAGGACCTTAATGTCCTTCTTCTTGAGCCACTCCTTTGTTGCCTTGGCCGTGTGTTTTGGGTCATTGTCATGCTGGAATACCCATCCACGACCCATTTTCAATGCCCTGGCTGAGGGAAGGAGGTTCTCACCCAGGATTTGACAGTACATGGCCCTGTCAAATGATGCGGTGAAGTTGTCCTGTCCCCTTCGCAGAAAAACACCCCCAAAGCATAATGTTTCCACCTCCATGTTTGACGGTGGAGATGGTGTTCTTGGGGTCATAGGCAGCATTCCTCTTCCTCCAAACACGGCGAGTTGAGTTGATGTCAAAGAGCTCCATTTTGGTCTCATCTGACCACAACACTTTCACCAGTTGTCCTCTTAGTCATTCAGATGTTCATTGGCAAACTTCAGACGGGCATGTATATGTATTCTTGAGCAGGGGGACCTTGCGGGCGCTGCAGGATTTCAGTCCTTCACGGTGTAGTGTGTTACCAATTGTTTTCTTGGTGACTATGGTCCCAGCTGCCTTGAGATCATTGACAAGATCCTCCCGTGTAGTTCTGGGCTGATTCCTCACCGTTCTCATGATCATTGCAACTCCATGAGGTGAGATTTTGCATGGAGCCCCAGGCCGAGGGATATTGACAGTTCTATTGTGTTTCTTCCATTTGCGAACAATCGCACCAAATGTTGTCACCTTCTCACCAAGCTGCTTGGCGATGGTCTTGTAGCCCATTCCAGCCTTGTGTAGGTCTACAATCTTGTCCCTGACATCCTTGGAGAGCTCTTTGGTCTTGACCATGGTGGAGAGTTTGGAATCTGATTGATTGATTGCTTCTGTGGACAGGTGTCTTTTATACAGGTAACAAACTGAGATTAGGAGCACTCCCTTTAAGAGTGTGCTCCTAATCTCAGCTCGTTACCTGTATAAAAGACACCTGGGAGCCAGAAATCTTTCTGATTGAGAGGGGGTGAAAGTCTTATTTCCCTCATTAAAATGCAAATCAATTCATAACATTTTTGACATGCGTTTTTCTGGATATTTTTGTTGTTATTCTGTCTCTCACTGTTCAAATAAACCTACCATTAAAATTATAGACTGATCCTTTCTTTGTCAGTGGGCAAACGTACAAAATCAGCAGGGGATCAAATACTTTTTCCCCCACTGTAGGTAGGTAGGTAGGTAGGTAGGTCGGTCGGTCGGTCGGTCGGTCGGTCGATCGATAGATAGAGTGTGCTTGTATTTTGCAAGCATTTGTACCCCGTGATTGATATGGGGATTTCTGCAGTGCTACATATGGGATTGCTCCGTTCATGACTACTTCATGATAATAACTCTCATTTGAATAATTTGAATTTGAGAGAGATTGATTTAACCCACACACGCCACAATGCAGAACCACACACAGACACACACAGAAGCACACTCACATGCAAAGACAGACATGCAAATCTAGTGTCACCAAGGTCAAACCAGATTGCACGATGAAATGTTTATAAAGCCCCATCATTATCATCACACCCTCACAACACACACACCCCAGCCTCCATACACACCCAGCCTCCACACACACCCCAGCCTCCACACACCCAGGCTCCACACACACCCCAGCCTCCACACACCCCAGCCTCCACACACACATCCCAGCCTCCACACACACCCCAGCCTCCACACACACCCCAGCCTCCATACACACCCCAGCCTCCATACACACCCCAGCCTCCATACATACCCCAGACTCCACACACACCCCAGCCTCCATACATACATTTACATTACATTTACATTTAAGTTATTTAGCAGACGCTCTTATCCAGAGCGACTTACAAATTGGTGCATTCACCTTATGATATCCAGTAGAACAACCACTTTACAATAGTGCATCTAAATCTTTTAAGGGGGGGGGGGTTAGAAGGATTACTTTATCCTATCCCAGGTATTCCTTAAAGAGGTGTGGTTTCAGGTGTCTCCGGAAGGTGGTGATTGACTCCGCTGTCCTGGCGTCGTGAGGGAGCTTGTTCCACCATTGGGGTGCCAGAGCAGCGAACAGTTTTGACTGGGCTGAGCGGGAACTGTGCTTCCTCAGAGGTAGGGAGGCGAGCAGGCCAGAGGTGGATGAACGCAGTGCCCTTGTTTGGGTGTAGGGCCTGATCAGAGCCTGAAGGTACGGAGGTGCCGTTCCCCTCACACCTCCGTAGGCAAGCACCATGGTCTTGTAGCGGATGCGAGCTTCAACTGGAAGCCAGTGGAGAGAGCGGAGGAGCGGGGTGACGTGAGAGAACTTGGGAAGGTTGAACACCAGACGGGCTGCGGCGTTCTGGATGAGTTGTAGGGGTTTAATGGCACAGGCAGGGAGCCCAGCCAACAGCGAGTTGCAGTAATCCAGACGGGAGATGACAAGTGCCTGGATTAGGACCTGCGCCGCTTCCTGTGTGAGGTAGGGTCGTACTCTGCGAATGTTGTAGAGCATGAACCTACAGGATCGGGTCACCGCCTTGATGTTAGTGGAGAACGACAGGGTGTTGTCCAGGATCACGCCGAGGTTCTTAGCACTCTGGGAGGAGGACACAAGGGAGTTGTCAACCGTGATGGCAAGATCATGGAGCGGGCAGTCCTTCCCCGGGAGGAAGAGCAGCTCCGTCTTGCCGAGGTTCAGCTTGAGGTGGTAATCCGTCATCCACACTGATATGTCTGCCATACATACCCCAGCCTCCACACACACCCCATTCTCCACACACACCCCAGCCTCCATACATACCCCAGCCTCCACACACACCCCAGCCTCCACACACACCCCAGCCTCCATACATACCCCAGACTCCACACACACCCCAGCCTCCACACACACCCCAGCCTCCATACATACCCCAGCCTCCATACATACCCCAGACTCCACACACACCCCAGCCTCCATACACACCCCAGCCTCCACACACACCAGCCTCCACACACACCCCAGCCTCCATACATACCCCAGACTCCACACACACCCCAGCCTCCATACACACCCCAGCCTCCATACATACCCCAGCCTCCATACATACCCCAGACACACCCCAGCCTCCATACCACCCCAGCCTCCAAACCACCCGGGCCTCCAAACCACCCCAGCCTCCAAACCACCCCAGCTTCCACACACCCCAGCCCCCATGCGCACCCCAGCCTCCAGACGTGTGTTGTAAGTGTGTGTGTGTGTGTGTGTGTGTGTGTGTGTGTGTGTGTGTGTGTGTGTGTGTGTGTGTGTGTGTGTGTGTGTGTGTGTGTGTGTCAGATCTGCTGTTGAGTCTGAATATGCAGGCGAACAGGCAGAAATTAGCATCAGCACCTGCGGTGATCTTTTGATCAGTCTGTTTATAATACATCAGGTGTCTTCCTGAAGAGAGGCTGAGTGGCTATCTTATTTCTCACATCACAGAGAGAGAGAGAGAGAGAGAGGGAGGGACTGAGACAGACAGACAGACAGACAGACAGACAGACAGACAGACAGACAGACAGACAGACAGACAGACAGACAGACAGACAGACAGACAGACAGACAGACAGACAGACAGACAGACAGACAGACAGACAGACAGACAGATAGATAGATAGTGTGCTTGTATTTTGCAAGCATTTGTACCCCGTGATTGATATGGGATTTCTGCAGTGCTACATATGGGATTGCTCCGTTCATGACTACTTCATGATAATAACTCTCATTTGAATAATTTGAACTTGAGAGAGATTGATTTAACCCACACACGCCACAACGCAGAACCACACTCAGACACACACAGAAGCACACTCACATGCAAAGACAGACATGCAAATCTAGTGTCACCAAGGTCAATCCAGATTGCACGATGAAATGTTTATAAAGCACCATCATTATCATCACACCCTCACAACACACACGCCCCAGCCTCCATACACACCCAGCCTCCATACACACCCCAAGCTCCATACACACCCAGCCTCCACACACACCCCAGCCTCCACACACACCCCAGTCTCCATACACACCCCAGCCTCCACACACACCCCAGCCTCCACACACACCCCAGCCTCCACACACCCCCCAGCCTCCATACACTCCCCAGCCTCCATACACACCCCAGCCTCCACACACCCCAGCCTCCATACATACCCAGCCTCCACACACACACCAGCCTCCATACCACCCCCCAGCCTCCAAAAACACCCCAGCCTCCATACATACCCCAGACTCCACACACACCCCAGCCTCCACACACACCCCAGCCTCCATACATACCCAGCCTCCACACACACCCCAGTCTCCACACACACCAGCCTCCACACACACCCCAGCCTCCATACATACCCAGCCTCCACACACACCCCAGCCTCCATACATACCCAGCCTCCACACACACCCCAGACTCCAAACCACCCCAGCCTCCATACCATCCCAGCTTCCACACACCCCGGCCACCATGCACACCCCAATATTGCTGGCACTGACTTACTATTAGGGCCTAGAGAATTCTGGGGCCCCAAATAGATTATGAAGCCCCAGTGAGGGGAGAACAATCGGACTGTTGGTCGGTCGCTGGTGTTGCTGTTGTTGTTTGGTGACACAGACAGGAGGGGACAGGGTAGTGTTTCTTGGTCGTGTGTGTATGTGTGTACTTACTTGCATGCGTGCGTGTGTGTGTGTCTGCGTTTGTGTGTGTGTTGTAAGTGTGTGTTTGTTGGTGTTGTAAGTGTGTGTTTGTTGGTGTTGTAAGTGTGTGCCTATGTGTGTGTGTGTGTGTGTGTGTGTGTGTGTGTGTGTGTGTGTGTGTGTGTGTGTGTGTGTGTGTGTGTGTGTGTGTGTGTGTGTGTGTGTGTGTGTGTGTGTGTGTGTGTGTGTGTGTGTGTGTGTGTGTGTGTGTGTGTGTGTGTGTGTGTGTGTGTGTGTGTGTGTGTGTGTGTGTGTGTGTGTGTGTGTGTGTGTGTGTGTGTGTGTGTGTGTAGCTCAGTTGGTAGAGCATGGTGCTTGCAGCACCAGGGTTGTGGGTTCGATTCCCACGGGGGACCAGTATGAAAAAAGTATTAGAATGTAAGTCGCTCTGAATAAGAGTGTCTGGTGAAATGTAAATGTGTGTGTTTTTCATGGCGTAAAACTGTCAGGGCTGGTTGCCTCCTGGGACCATGCTGAGCTATTACTAGGCTGGCGGTGACAGCAGGACTTTGATCTGCATGCGCTTGAGAGAGAAGCACTTTAAGAGAAGAGATGCCGTATGATCTATATATAAAACATACGCCTGTGACACAGGCCATCACAGTAATGACAGCGATTCCACCTCCATTGTAGGCAGAGGACACGTTAAACATAATCTATTTGTCTTCACTCTCATCTCTCAGTGTCCCTCATTCATTTTGACACAGTGACCAATGCAAGCGTACAAGTCCTGCATGGCTTATCGTTTGTAATGCACATTCAGGGTTTTCAGTGTGCTTGAAATACACCTGTGGGACTATTTTAGTGTTGTTGTCTGCTATTTCCATCTCAATTTAACCCCGAGTGTTTTAAGTGCATCGTTTTGCTTTTTCATACGGAATGCGCCAGTCATATCCTGCCAACTGGGCTTCGATCACAAACCACCGCTAACTCTTGGGTGGAATGCTGCCTTATGATGAATGGGGAACATTAACACATGTTAATTACACATTAAAAGATGACGTTGTCTCGTTTATTTGAGTCCCGGCGATGACTTAAATGTCGCTAATGAGACAGGGATTAGGTTGATTGCAGCGAACCATAATTGGTATTAACACAATCCATTTTGGGGTTTTAGTGATCGCTCATCCACAGGAAGGGACTAAGAATTAGGGAGGAAGACTGAATGCATTTGACAATGAGAGTCTCTTAGGATAGTATAATGTTAACAGTAATAATGTTTTACCAGCCTCAGCATACTTCTGATTATAATGGATTGAATTCATATAGGGCTTCTTACTAAATACCTTTAGTTTGGAATAACTCAATGTTTGCAGAATGAGGACATTTTTTTCAAAAGATGCATATCAATATTTGAGAAGATCACACACCAGAAACATTTCTCTCTTGACCTTTCCCTTCTGTTCTCTTTTTTCCCCACCTTCCTTTATCCAAACCATCCTATTTGGACAAAGATATCTAAATGTCAATGTGCATCAGCTCTAGTGTGAAACCCGTGTCTCTTTTTCCTGTTTCCTGTCCCGTAGGCTCTGACTTCCTGTGTAACACCCACATCATCCCAGTGAAGAACGAGGAGGGCATGGTCATGATGTTCATCCTCAACTTTGACTACATCCTAGAGGAGGACAGCAGTGACTCTCTGGAGGGACTCAACCACACGTCTCCTGCCAAAGCTGAACCAAGTGTGTAACCTGTCTATGCCTAGGCTTTAGCTCAGTCGGCTAAAACCCTACATTCAAATGAAACTTTACCAGAAAAGGGACTGAATGTCTCTGTCACTCTACACGCAGTGTAGTGGCTTTACAGTGGTAACACAATAGTATATCCTAAGGAAAACTAAACAATGGAATGGAACTTTAGTCTTTCAAGTCTTTCAAGTTCCCTTAATGAGTACAGTTTCATACCGTTTCCCCTTGGCTATTTTAAAGCCAGGTGCTGAAGTGAGTATGCTAAAAGACATTATGAAAACTAAACCCGATTCAGATGACCCTCCTACCCATGCTAGATTACGGAGATGTGATTTATAGATCGGCACGTAAGGGTGCTCTCGAGCGGCTAGATGTTCTTTACCATCAGATTTGCCACCAATGCTCCTTATAGGACACATCACTGCACTCTATACTCCTCTGTAAACTGGTCATCTCTCTATACCCGTCATAAGACCCACTGGTTGATGCTTATTTATAAAACCCTCTTAGGCCTCACTCCCCCCTATCTGAGATATCTACTGCAGCCCTCATCCTCCACATACAACACCTGTTCTGCCAGTCACATTCTGTTAAAGGTCCCCAAAGAACACACATCCCTGGGTTGCTCGTTTTTTCAGTTCGCTGCAGCTAGCGACTGGAACGAGCCGCAACAAACACTTAAACTGGACAGTTTTATCTCAATCTCTTCATTCAAAGACTCAATCATGGTCACTCTTACTGACAGTGATGGCTACTTTGTGTGATGTATAGTTGTCTCTACCTTCTTGTCCTTTGTGCTGTTGTCTTGTGCCCAATAATGTTTGTACCATGTTGTGTGCTGCTGCCATGTTGTGCTGCTGCCATGTTGTGTTGCTACCATGTTGTTGTCATGTTGTGTTGCTACCATGTTGTTGTCATGTTGTGTTTGTACCATGCTGTGTTGTCATGTGTTGCTGCCATGCTATATTGTTGTCTAGGTCTCTCTTTATGTAGTGTTGGGTTGTCTCTCTTGGCGTGATGTGTGTTTTGTCCTATATTATTATTATATATAGATATAATTTTTTAAAATCCCAGCCCTCGTCCACGCAGCAGGCCTTTTGCCTTTTGGTAGGCCGTCATTGTAAATAAGAATTTGTTCTAAACTGACTTGCCTAGTTAAATAAAGTTTAAATAAATACAAATGTAAAGTGTTAACAATGTTTAATACGTGGGGAATTCCCTTTGGTTGTGGGGATATCTTGTTATTTGTAATACTGTTACATGCAAAGCACACCGGCCACGTTGTGCACGTGACCATTGCAAAATAAATGTGCACATACATGTTATTCAATCATTTCACCCATACCGCTCGTGTGCGTAAACGAGCGTCTGCGTAGCCAAGTGCTAAAATACAACTTGGATCTATTTGGGATGCTTTGCGTGCTGCAAGTCCGTTCCTTATTGGATATTAGGAAGATACAAACCCGCGTGGCTGCTTGAAAGACAAACACGGAGAGATGAATCAAAGATAATTAACTAACTACCTTTCCCTTTTTATCGATGGATTAATGGTCGGAGTAGAGAAACACGATTTTCTATGTCTCCGTGTCAAAATTCTTCAAAGAACCAGCTAAAAAGAAGACCATATGCTTGTCAGGTAAAATAATAACCCAATGTTCATATCCCATGACAAATTAGCTAGCAACAGCAACTAGCTAAATGTTTTGACATGGCCCCAAATTAATATAGTTGGTTCACAGTTTTCATATTTTAACCGGCGTGTTATGAACGCGTCTGGTGTAGATTAACAAAATCAAATGTCCGTTTTGTATGAAAGACACCTGGCCTTTGTTTTTTGTCATCCCCAGATCTACAGTAGTCCCATCATGTGCTCACCGCTCACTCGACCTTGTGAACTACTGTACACCCACAGTTATTCCTCGGCTTGGCAGGGCTGTCTCTCTCTAATGCTTCCCAGTGGTGCTGTACTTGCTCTCATTGCTTCCTCTTCAGGCATTGACATGTAAAATGGCCCCCACAGACCCAGAGAGAGGTCATCCCTTAGATCAGAGTAATTGGAGGCCCTTACAGGCTTTAGTGCTTTAGAGAGAGAGACAGAGAGTGTGTGTGTGTGTGTGTGTGTGTGTGTGTGTGTGTGTGTGTGTGTGTGTGTGTGTGTGTGTATCTATAATTGTATTTGCGTAGTGGCATACAGTTGAGCAGACAGGTTTTCAGGATTTCCACACGCGGAGAATTTGGTTTAGCAGCCTTTTATAAACGCATTTCATGCAATTCTACATAATTTACATGATAGAAGATATTAGCAGAATACTTTTTTGTCACACACCTCACTATTCAGGTACTGTAGGATGCAATTTTGGAACTTCAATTATTTTTTTCATATTTATAATTATTTGTTTATCATTATTTAAAGAACTGGTTTAAATAGGCCTACTATAATAACAATGATGTACAATAAGTACATCATTGTTATTATAGTAGGCCTATTTAAACCAGTTCTTTAAATATGCAAAACGAGACATTTTCTTTGTATAAATTAAGTTTGATCTGTCTTTTTAAATGTGTGCTCCGTATTTAGTTTAAGATAGGTTATAAGTAAGCCTTTTGTAAAATAAATCTTGCTTTCATTTGTTGGTTACGGTAGGCACTAGGTTTTCTTTGAAAATGCTGCAATGTAGCCTGTTCAAAAAATGTTGTCGTTTAAACCAGTTCACAAGGTTTTTGGTTCATTCCGCTGAGCCATTTTCTTTGGCCAAATGAAGTTCCAACTGTATGATGCGCTTGCCGCGATATAATATCCTGCTCGTATTTTCCCTATAAACGATGGCCTGACTTACTGCACTTTTGATATTACCCTAATAAAGTTTAGAAACTTTTGTGAAGGTTTGGTGTGGTTATTAGCTTATTATACTGCATCCTAATATATGAAGGCAGTGCCCTCCTGCTCTCCAACTGACTCCGACAGTTGAACTTGAGGTTAGGAAGAATATTTTAGGCCTACCAAAGTTACTCTTATAATCAAACAATATTATGCTTATCTTTATAATAAAACGTAACGAATTAGCCTCCTTCTGTATAGCAGTCGCAGTAGTCTATCTGACAAGCATAAAGAAATGCATGTTGGTGCCGTAGCTCTCTCTCTCTCTCTCTCTCTCTCTCTCTCTCTCTCTCTCTCTCTCTCTCTCTCTCTCTCTCTCTCTCTCTCTCTCTGACACCTAACCTAAGCCAATAGGCCTATGCATGCCCCTGATGCATGTAGTGCTCAACTCTCTGACAGCTGAACCGTGAAGTGGACAATTATTGTATTTAGGAAAGTAAAAAGCAATAACAATAGGCTATAAAGTTTTGCACATGCTACACATCAAAACACAAGGAATAGTGTTTTTGTCATTTGTTATAGACTTTTTTTTTAGGGACATGTAAATGTAGCTCATTTGACCAAAATCCCTTGTTTACTGATAGTGCTGGCTGAGTGGGTGGATGCCCTAATCGGTTACGCAACCATTTCAAATGATTGACCGGTAAATGTATCATATGTCCGATAAATTAAAATCTTTCCAGTCACTTGCCCTGATATACAGTGCCTTCGGAAAGTATTCAGACCCCTTGACTTTTTCCACATTTTGTAAGGTTACAGGCTTATTCTAAAATATATATATTTTTAAATGTCCCTCATCAAGCTACACACAATACCTCATAATGACAAAGCGAAAACAGGTTTCAGAAATTTTTGCTAATTTATTTTTTTTAAAGTGAAAAAGAAATATCACATATACATAAGTATTCAGACCCTTTACTCAGTACTTTGTTGAAGCACCATTGGCAGTGATTACAGCCTCGAGTCTTCTTGGGTATGACGCTACAAGCTTGGCACACCTGTATTTGGGGAGTTTCTCTCATTCTTCTCTGCAGATCCTCTCAAGCTCTGTCAGGTTGGATGAGGAGTGTTGCTGCACAGCTATTTTCAGGTCTCTCCAGATATGTTCAATCGGGTTCAAGTCCGGGCTCTGACTGGGGCACTCAAGGACATTCAGAGACTTGTCCTGAAGCCACTCCTGCGGTGTCTTGGTTTTGTGCTTAGGGTCATTGTCCTGTTGGAAGGTGAAACTTCATCCCAGTCTGAGGTCCTGAGCACTCTGGGGCATTAAGGATCTCTCTGTACTTTGCTCCATTCATCTTTGCCTCGATCCTGACTAGTCTCCCAGTCCTTGCTTCTGAACAACATCCCCATAGCATGATGCTGCCACCACCACCATGCTTCACCGTAGGGATGGTGCCAGGTTTCCTCCAGACGTGACGCTTGGTATCCAGGTCAAAGAGTTCAATCTTGGTTTCATCAGACCAGAGAATCGTGTTTCTCATGTTCTGAGAGTCTTTAGGTGCCTTTTGGCAAACTCCAAGCGAGCGTCATGAGCCTTTCACTGAGGAGTGTCTCCTTCTAAAGACCTGATTGGTGGAGTGCTGCAGAGATGGTTGTCCTTCTGGAAGGTTATCTCATCTACACAGAGGAACTCTAAAGCTCTGTCAGAGTGACCTTCGGGTTCTTGGTCACCCTGACCACGGCCCTTCTCCAACCATTTGCTCTGTTTGGGGGCCAGCTCTAGGAAGTCTTGGTGGTTCCAATTTTTTTCCATTTAAGAATGATGGAGGCCACTGTGTTATTGGGGACCTTCAATGCTGCAGAAATGTTCTGGTACCCTTCCCTAGATCTGTGCTCTACGGACAATTTCTTTGACCCCATGGCTTGGTTTTTGTTCTGACATGCACTGTCAACTGTGGGACCTTATATAGACAGGTGTGTGCCTTTTCAAATAATGTCCAATCAATTAGATTTACCACATGTGCACTCCAATCAAGTTGTAGAAACATCTCAAGGATGATCAATGAAAGAGGATTCACCTGAGCTCAATTTTGAGTCTCATAGAAAAGGGTCTGAATACTTCTGTAAATAAGGTATTTCTGTTTTTTGTTTTTAATACATTTGCAAAAAGTTTTTAATACATTTGCACTGTTTCCAATTATGAAGATTAAGCATTGGCTACTCATCTGTGATGGCCCATGCGCTCGTACCAATATCTCAGATAAGCTACTTTGAAAAATAGTGCTGTTCGCTCAGAATCACTTAATTGTTGAAAATGTTTTTTTGTTAGCTTCA
Source organism: Salmo trutta (assembly GCF_901001165.1). Classification (NCBI taxonomy): domain Eukaryota; kingdom Metazoa; phylum Chordata; class Actinopteri; order Salmoniformes; family Salmonidae; genus Salmo; species Salmo trutta. The sequence goes on from NC_042995.1 coordinate 14,307,617, forward strand.
GATTAGTCTTCTCTTTTCAGCAGTAGGCATTAGCTGTCGAATTTTGAAATTTGCAAAAGGCAAATGTACAGCCGCAACCAACCAACCATAGAAAAATAATCCATAGATGGCAGTTCCTGTTCAAGTCAGGACTGGCAGCCATTGCTTGTGTCCCCATGAGTTTAACAGTCAAGTGCCAGGGTAAGAAGTTCCAAAATCCTTCAAAAGGAGGATTTTGGCCACAACGCAACAAGCTGTTCTTTATTTGGCACACGTGCAGCCCAAATTGCAGCCTTCCCAACTGTAAGTGCTTGTGATAAAACGTAATCCCCAGCTATTTGTTAGACGCTATTGATCCTCCCTGGCTATGTTATGCTCTCTAGTATTTAGATTTATTTTATGTATGTCGGTTCAGACAGGAGAAATATCATTTTGGAAAAAAAATTGTTCCTCAAAAGCACCTCTGCCAAAAGTGTGGGGCGGGCAATCCCATAATTGAATGGTGCATGAAAAAAAAAAAACGATTCAGGCCTATCTGAATTTCTAAACAGTGTGAATGCTGCTGTCAGACTGATTCATTTACAAGGTGGAGTCTTGCTCTGCTCACCTACCTTGGCTCTCTCCTTCTCTCAAAGTCTCTTTTAAACTGGTACAGGGAAATGATCGTTTTTGCACTTTGGCGATTTAGGTTGGAACATTTAGCCCTTGTACATTTCAGGACATCATTTTTTCCTTATTCTTCCTGAGGAATTGTTCCTTTTCTTCTGTTAGCAGACAGATGATGGTCATGACTCATAGCGGTCCCTGCATAATTAAAGACCACAATTAGACCTGGTCCAATACAGAATTCTGTTACGCATCACCCTCTGTGGTTTAGGGCAAAAACCGGATGCAATGGAAATAGAGCCTGATACGACTTCCGCTTTTGTAAGTTAACAAGGGAACGCGCCATCTTAACTCCTCCACATTTACTGGATTGGTTCAACAGTGCAGAAAAGATCCTCCCCCGACAGTCATTTTTTTCTTGTCGTGCCAGAAAGAAAGAAACTCAGTTCAGGCGTTTCTTTGGCACCTGCTACGTTAGGTTAGCCATGCAGAAATGCTCCTACATGAACATTGATTAAGCCCCATGCACACAAATTACGTAAGGGTCGGGCAAGGGAGTCAGAGAGAGAATGACGCTGTGGCCTCAGCTTGACCTAGGGAGTGCTCGGCCATGCATTAGGTGCTGCTGCTACAGTATGTATTGCTGCTTTGTAGCGTGTTTGTCAACCATAGTCTAATTTCCCATCTTAGTCGGTTTTCTCTTTGTTTTGATCAGGGTTGCTGGAAATGGTGCTTGGTATGGACCCATTAATGGCATTGATGGTTGGATGTTTGAGAGCCAATAGGATGTATTGCCAGTGGTCAGTCGTGTCTCTTTGGCTTTGTGTCGTAAGGGTGGAGATGTCAAGGAAATGTTTCCATTACTTGTTGAGAGGAGCGAAGGTACAGAGGCAGTCATTCAATGTTATGGGCATATCCATGTGATGTTGAAGTACTATTCATTCACCCCTGGGGTGTTTCTGACGACATTGACTTCTACACTCTTAGAAAAAAGGGTTCCAAAAAGGTTCTTGGTGGAGATATTTTTTTATTTAACCTTTATTTAACTAGGCAAGTCGGTTAAGAACAAATTCTTATTTACAATGATGGCCTACCCCAGCCAAACCCAGTGCGCTGCCCTATGGGACTCCCGATCACAGCCGGATGTGATTCAGCCTGGATTCAAACCAGAGACTATAGTGACACCTCTTGCACTGAGATGCAGTGCCTTAGACCACTGCGCCACTCTGGAGCAGTTCTACCAAGAACCGTTTTCATCTGAAGAACCCTTCTTGGAAGATGAGGGTTCTTTGTAAGGCAAAGGATTCTACCTAGAACCTTTTTTATACTAATAACCGATTTTGGAATATTTGAGCTGTTGCATCTCAAATATATAATATGCTCTCGATGGTGCATCTGAGGACTCATGCCAAATCTTTTCAGTCTCCTGAGGGGGAATAGGCCTTGTCTTGCCCTCTACATGACTGTCTTGGTGTGTTTGGACCATGATAGTTTGTTGGTGATGTGGACACCAAGGAACTTGAAGCTCTCAACCTGCTCCACTACAGCCCGTCGATGAGAATAGGAATGGGGGCATGCTCGTCCCTCCTTTTCCTGTAGTCCATGATCATCTCTTTTATCTTGATCACATTGAGGTAAAGGTTGTTGTCCTGGCACCACACTGCCAGGTCTCTGACCTCCTCCCTGTTGGCAAATTTAATGATGGTGTTCAATCAAATGTATTTCTAAAGCCCTTTCTACATCAGCAGATGTCACAAAGTGCTATACAGAAACCCAGCCTGTTGGAGTTGTGCTTGGCCATGCAGTCATGGGTGAGCAGGGAGTACTGGAGAGGACTGAGCACACACCCCTGAGGAGCACCTCTTTTTTTAAATTGGACCTTTTTTTAACAAGGCAAGTCAGTTAAGAACAAATTCTTATTTTCAATGAGGGCCTAGGAACAGTGGGTTAACTGCCTTGTTCAGGGGCAGAACAACAGATTTTTACCTTGTCAGCTCAGGGATTTGATCTTGCAACATTTCGGTTACTAGTCCAACACTCTAACCACTAGGCTACCTGATGTCCCCTCACCTGTGTTGAGGATCAGTGTGGCATATGTGTTGTTACCTACCCTTACCTCCTGGGGGTGGCCCGTCAGGAAGTCCAGGATCCAGTCGTAGAGGGAGGTGTTTAGTCCCAGGGTCCTTAGCTTAGTGATGAGCTTTGTGGGCACTAGGATGTTGAAAGCTGAGCTGTACTCAATGAATAGCATTCTCACATAGGTGTTCCTTTTTTCTTGGTGGGAAAGGGCAGTGTGGAGTGCAATAGAGATTGCGTCATCCAAGGATCTGTTGGGGCGGTATGCAAATTGGGGTGGGTCTAGGGTTTCTGGGATAATGGTGTTGATGTGAGTCATTACCAGCCTTTCAAAGCACATGGCTACAGACGTGAGTGCTACGGGTCGGTAGTCATTTAGGCAGGTTACCTTGGTGTTCCTGGGCACAGGGACTATGGGGGTCTGCTTGAAACATGTAGGTATTACAGACTCGGTCAGGGACAGGTTGAAAATGTCAGTGAAGACACTTGCTAGTTGCCGCATGCTCAGAGTACACATCCTGGTAATACATCTGGCCCTGCAGCCTTGTAAATGTTGACCTGTTTAAAGGTTTTACTCACATCGGCTACGGAGAGCGTGTTCACACATTCGCCCGGAACAGCTGGTGCTCTCATGCATGCTTCTGTGTTGCTTGCCTCGAAGCGCACATAGAAGTCATTTAGCTCGTCTGGTAGGCCCGTGTCACTGGGCAGCTCGCGGCTGTGCTTCCCTTTGTAGTCCGACTAGCGTCGAAGCCGGCGTAGTAGGATTCAATCTTAGTCCTGTATGAACGCTTTGCCTGTTCGATGGTTTGTCAGAGGACATAACGGGATTTCTTATAAGCGTCCGGGTTAGCTCAGTGGAAACAAAATATTAAATATAGTCGATGCATAAGTATTCAGCCCCTTTGTTTAGGCAAGCCTAAATTAGTTCAGGAGTAAAACTTGTCTTAACAAATCACAGAACATTTACAAGAAATCTGTGTGAAATAATAGGGGTTGACATGATTTTGAAATGACTAACCCTTCCTCTGTCCCCCATACACCATCTGTAAAATCCCTCAGTCAATTATTGCATTTCAAGCACAGATTCAACTACAAAGACTGAGCTGCAAGACAGGAAGGAGACTGCTCAGGGATGTTACCATGAGGCCATTGGTGATTTTATAACAGATACAGAGTTCAATGGCTTTGATGGGAGAGAACTGAGGATGGATCAACGTTGTAGTGACTCCACAATAATGACTTAAATGAATGAAAAGAAGAACACAAATATACACCATTTTAATATTCCAAAACATGCATCTTGTATGCAACAAGGCACTAAAGTAAGACAACATGGCAAAGGAATACACTTTTAGGCTTAAATACAAAGCCTTATGTTTGTAACAAATCCAACACAACACATCACTGAGTAATTCCTTCCTAATTTTCAAGCATGGTGGTGGCTGAGTATTGGTATGGGTATGCTTGACATCGGCAAATACTGGGGAGATTTTCAGGATAAAATGAAACGGATAGGGCTAAGCACAAGCAAAGTCCTAGAGCAAAACCTGCTTCAGTCGGCTTTACACCAGAGACTGGGAGAGGAATTCATCTTACAGCAGGACAATAACCTACAACACAAGGCCTACACTGTGTTGCTTACCAAGAAGACAATGAATGTTCCCAAGTGGCCAAGTTACAGTTTTTACTTAAATCTGCTTGAAATACTATGGCAAGACTTGAAAATAGCTGTCTAGCCATGATCTCCAACATCTTGACAGAGATTGAAGAATTTTGAAAAGAATAATAGGCAAATATTGCACAATCCAGGTGTGAAGCTCTTAAAGACATAACAAATAAGACTCACAGCTGTAATCGCTGCCAAAGATGTTTCAAACATGTATGGACTCAGGGAGATGAGTACTTATGCAAAGACTATATTTTATTTATTACGTTTTTATTACTCTAAAAAAAAAATCGAATTTGTCTTCCGCTTTGACATTACAGAGTATTTTGTATAGATTGTTGACCAAAAATGTAATCCATTTGAATCCCACTTTGTAACACAATAAAATGTGATGAAATCCAAGGGGCAGTGTACATCCTCCAAAAGGAGAGACTGTATGGAAATCAGAATGAGTCCACTAAGCACCTAAACTGCACGGCTGGATATCCACTTTAAACCATCCATCTTCAGCAGAATCACAGCTTGAGGGAGAAGATAAAATGTTTTATGCTTTCTATTCTGCCTCAGTGAAGATTGGAACCATATCTCTAGATATCCCTCTCTCTTTTTACTTCATCCAAATGATTATTCATCAGTCACCGATTCACTTCAGGACTAGGGGATCTGAGTTCCATTTAATATTCAATGCAAATATTACTACTAGCTGGTATCATAGCAACGAGGATTGGTGTTTGTGCATGCACTGGCTGGTGTGCAGTGTTATCTGTGTGTGTTTGTAGAGAGAGGGCCATGCTCCCTGCGTGTAGTTCTACTGCAGTGGGCTAAATCATGGTCACACAGAGTGATTCTTGGTAGTCTTAAACAAATCTACTTTGAAACAAAAGTATACACCTCACACACATGGTTATGGCTTTAAAAAAAATAAGACCAAATCAAACCACCTAAAATGTTCTTGGTCACATACACGTGTTTAGCAGATGTTATTGCAGGTGTAGCGAAATGCTTGTATTTCTAGCTCCAACAGTGCAGTAATATCTAACAAGTAATATCTAACAAGTTCACAACAATACACACAAATCTAAGTAAAGGAATGGAATTAAGAATATATCAATATTTGGACGAGCAATGTCAGAGTGGCATAGACTAAGATACAGTAGAATATAATAAAATACAGTACATACAGTTGAAGTCGGAAGTTTACATACACCTTATCCAAATACATTTAAATTCAGTTTTTCACAATTCCTGACATTTAATCCTCGTAAAAAGTCCCTGTCTTAGGTCAGTTAGGATCACCACTTTATTTTAAGAATGTGAAATGTCAGAACAATAGTAGAGAGAATTATTTATTTCAGCTTTTATTTCTTTCATCACATTGCCAGTGGGTCAGAAGTTTACATACACTCAATTAGTATTTGGTAGCATTGCCTTTAAATTGTTTAACTTAGGTCAAATGTTTCGGGTAGCCTTCCACAATTTTCCCACAATAAGTTGGGTGAATTTTGGCCTATTCCTCCTGACAGGGCTGGTGTAACTGAGTCAGGTTTGTAGGCCTCCTTGATCGCACACGCTTTCTTCAGTTCTGCCCACAAATTTTCTGTAGGATTGAGGTCAGGGCTTGTGATGGCCACTCCAATACCTTGACTTTGTTGTCCTTAAGCCATTTTGCCACAACTTTGGAAGTATCCTTGGGGTCATTGTCCATTTGGAAGACCATTTTGCAACCAAGCTTTAACTTCCTGACTGATGTCTTGAGATGTTGCTTCAATATATCCACATAATTTTACATCCTCATGATGCCATCTATTTTGTGAAGTGCACCAGTCCCTCCTGCAGCAAAGCACCCACACAACATGATGCTGCCACCCCCGTGTTTCATGGTTGAGATGGTGTTCTTCGGCTTGCAAGCCTCCCCTTTTTCCTCCAAACATAACGATGGGCATTATGGCTAAACAGTTCTATTTTTGTTTCATCAGACCAGAGGACATTTCTCCAAAAAGTACGATCTTTGTCCCCATGTGTAGTTGTAAACTGTAGTCTGGCTTTTTTATGGTGGTTTTGGAGCAGTGCCTTCTTCCTTGCTGAGCGGCCTTTCAGGTTATGTCGATATAGGACTCGTTTTACTGTGGATATAGATACATTTGTACCTGTTTCCTTCAGCATCTTCATAAGGTCCTTGCTGTTGTTATGGGATTGATTTGCACTTTTCGCACCAAAGTATGTTCATCTCTAGGAGACAGAATGCATCTCCTTCCTGAGCGGTATGACGGCTGCGTGGTCCCATGGTGTTTATATTTGCGTACTATTGTTTGTACAGATGAACGAGGTACCTTCAAGCGTTTGGAAATTGCTCCCAAGGATGAACCAGACTTGTGGAGGTCTTGGCTGATTTATTTGATTTTCCCATGATGGCAAGCAAAGAGGCACTGAGTTTGAAGGTAGGCCTTGAAATACATCCACAGGTACACCTCCAGTTGACTCAAATGATGTCAATTAGCCTATCAGAAGCTTCTAAAGCCATGACATAATTTTCTGGAATTTTCCAAGCTGTTTAAAGGCACAGTCAACATTGTGTATGTAACTTCTGACCCACTGGAATTGTGATACAGTGAATTATAACTGAAATAATCTGTCTGTAAACAATTGTTGGAAAAATTACTTGTGTCTTGCACAAAGTAGATGTCCTAACCGACTTGCCAAAACTATAGTCTGTTAACAAGAAATTTGTGGAGTGGTTGAAAAATGAGTTTTAATGACTCCAACCTAAGTGTATGTAAACTTCCGAATTCAACTGTACATATGAGATGAGTAATGCAAAATATGTAAACATTATTAAAGTAACTAGTGTTCCATTATTAAAGTAGCCAGTGATTTCAAGTCTATGTATATAGGACAGCAGCCTCTAATGTGCTGGTGATGGCTATTTAACAGTCTGATGGCCTTGAGATGGAAGCTATTTTTCAGTCTCTCGGTCCCAGCTTTGATGCACCTGTACTGACCTCGCCTTCTGGATAATAGTGGGGTGAACAGGCAGTGGATCAGGTGGTTGTTGTCCTTGATGATCTTTTGGCCTTCCTGTAACATCGGGTGCTGTAGGTGTCCTGGAGGGCAGGTAGTTTGCCCCCGGTGATGCGTTGGGCAGACCACCTTCTCCACTGCGGTCCCGTCGATGTGGATAGGGGTGAGCTCACTCTGCTCTTTCCTGAAGTCCACGATCAGCTCCTTTGTTTTGTTCTTTTCCTGGCACCACACTCCCAGGGCCCTCACCTGCTCCCTGTAGGCTGTCTTGTCATTGTTGGTAATAAGGCCTACTACTGTTGTGTCATCTGCAAACTTGATGATTGAGTTGGAGGCATTCATGGCCACACAGTCATGGGTGAACAGGGAGTACAGGAGGGGGCTGAGCACGCACCCTTGTGGGGCCCCAGATTTGAGGATCAGCGAAGTGGAGGTGTTGTTTCCAACCTTCACCACCTGGGGGCGGCCCATCAGGAAGTCCATGACCCAGTTGCACAGGGCGGGGTTCAGACCCAGGGCCTAAAGCTTAATGATGAGCTTGGAGGCTATTATGGTGTTGAATGCTGAGCTAAAGTCAATGAACAGCATTCTGACGTAGGTATTCCTCTTGTCCAGATGGGATAGGGCAGTGTGCAGTGTGATGGAGATGGCATTGTCTGTGGATATATTGGGGCGGTAAGCAAATTGAAGTGGGTCTAGGGTGTCAGGTAAGGCAGAGGTGATATGATCCTTGACTAGTCTCTCAAAGCACTTCATGATGACAGAAATGAGTGCTACTGGGCGATAGTCATTTAGTTTAGTTACCTAAGCTTTCTTGCACCTGTACATTGTCAGATATAGAGTTGAAATGTATTACATTTTGAGTTTGCATCCCAATATTACACATCACAGAAGACTGAAATATAGCAAAACCGTTTGACATAGAAACACCAGATTTTCGGCTTTTAAAAAAAAATTACATTTACGTCATTTAGCAGACGCTCTTATCCAGAGCGACTTACAGTAGTGAATGCATACATTTCATACATGTTTTCTCCGTACTGGTCTCCCGTGGGAATCGAACCCACAACCCTGGCATTGCAAACATCATGCTCTACCAACTGAGCCACATGGGACTAAATAACGTTTACAATTTATGAAATTATGAAAAATATTAATAACATTTCACCCATGAGGGCATTAAAGGGCCGTTTGGTCATTTGACTGCAGGAAAGGGCTACAGTAGAATGCAGCGCTGCAAGGAGCATCATTCCTAATGTCACCTTTAAAAATAGTAACAGGTCAATGTATATTCTTTTGCCACAAATACATTGGCATATTGTCAAACGGCATGCTTAATTTGCTATCCAATTAAGGGATTCTTAGCCTGTAGGTTTTTATCCTTTTGAAATGGTGTAATTAGACACAGCTTAACAAGGGAAAACATTTATTGCTTAAAAGCATGTCATATATGTTTTCTGTGTGTGTGGGGTGGGGGACATAAAGAGGATATGCTTATGATGAGGTAGATGTGTTGTCTTTCCTATATTTCCATTAATATATTGATTATGTACTTCTTCATTCATTTATTTAATAGGGACATATACAATTAAACCATTGACAAATTAAAATACCAAGAACCAGATGCATTCCAACTGAAATATGTGTTATTATTTATTGGAATCTAGCTGGTGTGTAAAAGTAACACCTTCAAAGTAAATGACCCAAGTGTACACGTGACAGTGTCTAAAATTGGTTTTCTATTCCTCGTCATGAGTGTCAACAAAGAAAAACGAGCTATGGGAACAACAAAAGAACACTGCTGAACATTGTCAATCATCTCTCTGCTATTCCCCACACTGCCTTTAACAATTCAACCTCTGTGCTACCACCGCAATGGAACAAGACAAAGGCATGTGTAATGTGATGTAGCAGGCACGTTAGCTCACTAAAGCCCAAACATCCAGAGGGATATGGAGCGGAGAGTGTTTTTTTTTCATCGTTTATGCTTGTTTTTGGTATTATCTTTTTATAGAGTAAAGTAATACTTCATCAGGAAAATGACTTTGGAAGTTGTGTTATTTTATTATTTTATGAAATTTTTCACTTATGTTTTCAGTTTTTTTTAAAATGTGCTGTTTTAATTACAGAAATAAAGACGTCAATGTCTCCAGCAGTATATACAGTGGGGGGGAAAGTATTTGATCCCCTGCTGATTTTGTACGTTTGCCCACTGATAAAGAAAGGATCAGTCTATAATTTTAATGGTAGGTTTATTTGAACAGTGAGAGACAGAATAACAACAAAAATATCCAGAAAAACACATGTCAAAAATGTTAAAAATTGATTTGCATTTTAATGAGGGAAATAAGTATTTCACCCCCTCTCAATCAGAAAGATGTCTGTCTCCCAGGTGTCTTTTATACAGGTAACGAGCTGAGATTAGGAGCACACTCTTAAAGGGAGTGCTCCTAACCGCAGCTTGTTACCTGTATAAAAGACACCTGTCCACAGAAGCAATCAATCAATCAGATTCCAAACTCTCCACCATGGCCAAGACCAAAGAGCTCGCCAAGGATGACAGGGACAAGATTGTAGACCTACACAAGGCTGGAATGGGCTACAAGACCATCGCCAAGCAGCTTGGTGAGAAGGTGACAACATTTGGTGCAATTATTCGCAAGTGGAAGAAACACAAAAGAACTGTCAATATCCCTCGGCCTGGGGCTCCATGCAAGATCTCACCTCGTGGAGTTGCAATGATCATGAGAATGGTGAGGAATCAGCCCAGAACTACACGGGAGGATCTTGTCAATGATCTCAAGGCAGCTGGGACCATAGTCACCAAGAAAACAATTGGTAACACACTACGCCGTGAAGGACTGAAATCCTGCAGCGCCCGCAAGGTCCCCCTGCTCAAGAATACATATACATGCCCATCTGAAGTTTGCCAATGAACATCTGAATGATTCAGAGGACAACTGGTGAAAGTGTTGTGGTCAGATGAGACCAAAATGGAGCTCTTTGGCATCAACTCAACTCGCCGTGTTTGGAGGAGGAGGAATGCTGCCTATGACTGCCTATGACCCCAAGAACACCATCTCCACCGTCAAACATGGAGGTGGAAACATTATGCTTTGGGGGTGTTTTTCTGCTAAGGGGACAGGACAACTTCACCGCATCATTTGACAGGGCCATGTACTGTCAAATCTTGGGTGAGAACCTCCTTCCCTCAGCCAGGGCATTGAAAATGGGTCGTGGATGGGTATTCCAGCATGACAATGACCCAAAACACACGGCCAAGGCAACAAAGGAGTGGCTCAAGAAGAAGCACATTAAGGTCCTGGAGTGGCCTAGCCAGTCTCCAGACCTTAATCCCATAGAAAATCTGTGGAGGGAGCTGAAGGTTTGAGTTGCCAAACGTCAGCCTCGAAACCTTAATGACTTGGAGAAGATCTGCAAAGAGGAGTGGGACAAAATCCCTCCTGAGATGTGTGCAAACCTGGTGGCCAACTACAAGAAACGTCTGACCTCTGTGATTGCCAACAAGGGTTTTGCCACCAAGTACTAAGTCATGTTTTGCAGAGGGGTGAAATACTTATTTCCCTCATTAAAATGCAAATCATTTTATAACATTTTTGTTGTTATTCTGTCTCTCACTGTTCAAATAAACCTACCATTAAAATTATAGACTGATAATTTCTTTGTAAGTGGGCAAACGCACAAAATCAGCAGGGGATCAAATACTTTTTTCCCCCACTGTAGGTTGTCCTTTTTCCCTTTTTCCATTACTCAGTGTTAGGTAGCTTCAGTAAGGGTGCTTGGATGAGGCTGAGAAGACGTAGCCCACTGGGAATAACACTTGATTTTTGTTCCAGGAAAGAGTGCTTCACTAGACTCAATGGCCCTTAGCTGGCGCGATCTGGCATCATCAATGTATGTACTGTATGTTCTGTTGCCATGGTGCGGTGTCGTGTTCACCTACAGTACGACACATATACTGTAACATGTTACTGTATGCACAGACTAATGATGGCATGTTTCTACAGACTAGGAGGACAAAACACGCATGCCTCATAGTTCTGACTGGGATTGTAGTTTCAAACACGAGCGTGCGTGTATGTGTGTGTGCATGTGTACGTGCGTGTATAGCCACTGTATATCTGTGTATGTTTGTTAGGTCACCCGGAACATGTTATACATTTGAAATTAGATCTTCTGACAAGGCCCCCAAAGTCCTTGAATAGAAGATGCCTCCACTTCAGACTTCCTAGAAACTGCACTCATAATGCATTGACAGATTCATCCGTAACATCATTTGGACAAAGATGATCTCTTTCTCCAAGGGTATTAATCAATCATCGGAAACTTGTTGTAATTTTATATTTTATGGGACTGTAATATATATATGGTGGTTGCTTTATTTCATCAAACGTCTAGCTCTGAATAATTGAAGGAAGCTAAAGATGGAAGCTAGGCCATTGGGATAAGAGGCATTTGTTTTGATCTTGCTGCTCCTTTTGAAATAACTGTCGGCTAGGTCCTTTTGAACAATATTGGCACTAACTGCTTGATATCTGGGGAGTGAGCTGGATACTGAGGATTAGCATGAGCTACAGAGCATCTATCCAGTCCGCCATCTTCCCCTACTTGTTTCTACCTAGTCAAGATCAAATTAAGAATTCCTCCACAATGAATGAAGTCATCATGAACCACTGAAAAGGGCAGAGTTTCGTAAAAACGATTTCTCGTATTGTTGGAAATATTCCAAGCATTGCTGTTGAAAAATTGTACTCTCTCTATCTCTTTCTCTCTCTCCAGGGAAAGGTAGATTGTTTTGTTTCCGGCTCCCAGCCTTACACCTCCTGGGCATCAGTAAGCAGTCCCTCCCTCAGCAGGACCCTGACGCCGTCATGATCGACTCGCCCCGCCGCAGTGAAGAGTCGGTGGCCACCCGCGACTTCCAATCACTGCCCACCCGGGAGAGCTGCAGCCCCCCCTATGCCAACGACACACGGGCCCTCATTGGCCCCAGCCACTGCTCCACCCCTGTGTCGGGACCCCTGGACCACTCGTCCCCCAAGGGGCCCTTCTGGGACAGGCTGGTTCCCCAAGCGGTTCCCCAGACCCAGACTGTGGGCCCTCTGGCCCCCTCCATCCCAGGCCTGACCCCCACCGCGTCCAGGGAGAGTGTGTGTAGTATCCGAAGGGCCTCCTCTGTTCAGGACATGGAGGGTTTTGGCTCCAACTCCAAGATGGCCTTCAGGGACCGACATGCAAGTGAAGGTATATAAGTCAACACCACCTCCATGGTCAGAAATGCTTGTCTCCCCCATCCGCCTCACCCTGAGATGTTATGCTATATTAAATCAATTTGGCCTTGCTGTTCTTACGCAGTAGATTTGGTCCCAATCCCAACCATTGTTATCATGTGGTACAAATCAAATCTGACCTTGAATCAGTGAATGAGGGTAGCTCCCCCAGCTCAACTGTACCTACTATTAGCCATCAGGCACCGCCACATCTATCCTGACTCCTGAATCACCACATCTATCCTGACTCCTGAATCACCACATCTATCCTGACTCCTGAATCACCACATCTATCCTGACTCCTGAGTCACCACATCTATCCTGACTCCTGAATCACCACATCTATCCTGACTCCTGAGTTAGCACATCTATCCTGACTCCTGAATCACCACATCTATCCTGACTCCTGAATCACCACATCTATCCTGACTCCTGAATCACCACATCTATCCTGACTCCTGAATCACCACATCTATCCTGACTCCTGAGTTACCACATCTATCCTGACTCCTGAATCACCACATCTATCCTGACTCCTTAATCACCACATCTATCCTGACTCCTGAATCACCACATCTATCCTGACTCCTGAATCACCACATCTATCCTGACTCCTGAGTTAGCACATCTATCCTGACTCCTGAATCACCACATCTATCCTGACTCCTGAATCACAGATCACCTTTTCCACCCACAGTCAACAAGAGGGGTACAGTACAGCCCCAGACTCTCCCTGTCTCTGTACCCAGCTCATATTTCTATCCCTCCCTACACCATTGAATCTGCATTTCTCATTCAAAGGGCCCCTGCGGCTGACACTGTAATACATCTACTTCATGATAATGAATGGTGCGACGGCGATAGGGCTTTTATGTGGGTCGCCTTCCATCACTAGCTAGCTACGTACAGATCTGGAATCTCCTCTCACTCCTCCACCTTCCTCCCATCCCCCTCTCTCTTCCTCAACACTATGCAATCGCAGACAATGGTCGTAATATCAAAGGTAACAACCCCACGTTCCTTGAACATAGCACGGATATAGAATATATGGCCTGAACTGCTTGCTGCATGGATTTTTCCATTCAACAACAACATAAGTCTGTGTTGAATGATAGTGCTGGACTGATACGTTTGTGAATTCCTCTGAGAATGCCATAGAGGCTTGCACAGTATAGTAGTAGTATTATTCATGCTGTAGTAAGAAGTGACCTGTGAGTGCCCTGCAAGCTTGCAGATCCCTACTGATTGTTTGGGAAAATCAGGCTGACTTTTGACCTGCCACGCACCTGCATGAAAACAAATCTTGCCTCATTTGCCAATAGTCCCCTTGACCAAAGACAACTGGTAGGCTATTTCCTTTGTCCTGTGTCAGACAGTTGAAGGGAATAGAGTGATGGTTTATCTGTTTGCTTGAATAACGTCCTCCATTTTGTCTCCACTTTATCAAAAAAGTATTCCGATCCATGACTACTTCACTAGTTAAACACTCTACCATATTAATTCCGCATGTGGAAGCATACTATTATAGATAAAAAAGGTAATGATACTGTAAGTAATTCTACCACAGTAGGTTGGTGGCAACCTTAATTAAGGAGGACGGGCTTGTTGTAATGGCTGGAGCAGAATTAGTGAAATGGTATCAAACATTGCCATTCCATTTGAACTGTTCCAGACATTATTATGGGCTGTCCTCCCTTCAGCAGCCTCCACTGAATTCTACGTCAGTGGAATGTTATCAAATATCTGAGAGCCTTTTAACCTCCAGAAATGAATGAAATGACTGTACTTTCCTCTGAGATCAATCTCTTTACTAGCCTAAAAGTACATTCTGGATCAATACCTACCAGAGGAGGCTGGTGGGAGGAGCTGTAGAAGGACGGGCTCATTGTAATGGCTGGAATGGAATAAATGGAACGGAGTCAGACACGTGGTTTTCAAATGTTTGATGTGTTTGATACGGTTCCAATATTCCATTTACAATGAGCCCTTCCTCCTATAGCGCCTCCCACCAGACTCCACTGATACCTACTCCATTTGGAGGAGCATCTGATAAATGTTATCCGCTATCGTTTATATTCTTAACTTTAGACATTATGTCTCCGATTTACAGGATATTTTTTCATTACCATAACATAGTGGGCAGATTTTCTTTTACCTCTACTAAAATAAATCACTCTGATGTTGCTAAAATAAATGTAACATGACACTCAGGAAGTGCCTGCAGAATTATCCTGACCTTTGACCCCTCCCCTCTCTCTGAGGTCACTTCCTCTTTACGCTGCTCTCTACCTCCCTCCCTCTCTCTCTCCTGATTCGCTAGTGTCTCGGTCCTGGATGGCTGGGGGTATGGCTTGAGCTTTTCCTATATGTCTGTAATGCATACATACTGTACCGTACAATGCTGCTGTAGCATGAATTCAAGCTGCGCATGTCTTTTGTATGTGTAAGTATCACTCACTGTATTCTCAACACTCGTTTGTGAAAATGGGAGAATGAGTCATCCCTCCATCTTCTCCTTTAGATCAGCAGTTGACACATTCCCTCTCTTTTCCATATTGCCCACAGTACAGTAGTTACTATGTGTGACAGTGTGTGTGTTGTTCAACGTAGTGAGGTTTTATGGCAGTGTTGTACTGTATTTTCACATAGTAACAAAGTATGTGTTGATGTATGAATCATGAAAGCCATATCCATATGGTATCATTGAGTCAAAACCTCACGACTGAGATATAAGTACACATTTCCTTTGTTCGTGGACATAAATATTTCACTAAAATTGTTCATTACACCAAGTTTGTCATTTCTACAGCTGTTGAATGGAAGGTAACAGGATCAAGCAGAGGGTTAAGGGTGGATCTGTTTGACTGTTGTATTTCTACTGTTGTCCTGTGGTTGTTCACTTGTCTTGTGACAGCAATTGAGTTCACTCAAGAGCAAATAAACAGTTCCATACTCACGCTCCCACACGTAACAAATAGACACAGCAGCCTATTAACACACCTACCACATGAACTGCACTTGACGTCCCCTTTAAACCATTAGCATACCGTCAAACTCTCAAGCTGTGTCAGGCACTACCGTGTTAGCCTAGCCTAGCATCACCGCGCTAGCCTACCATAGCATTGCCGCTCTAGCCTAGCATCACAGCGCTAGCCATTTCCAAACCTCTCTCTCCATTAAATTCTCCTCCAGGACCCTTCAACCAGATCAAATCCAGTCTTCTGGGCTCCACGTCCGACTCCCACCTCAACAGATACAGCACCATCAACAAGATCCCCCTCATCACGCTCAACTTCTCAGAGGCCAACAACGACAAGAAGTGCCCCTCCCCTCCATCCTCCGAGAAAACCATCATCGCCCCAAAGGTCAAGGACCGAACGCACAACGTCACCGATAAGGTCACACAGGTAAGAGGTCATGTCAGAGGTCATGAAAGGCCCTGTTCCTTGTGCTCAGTAGAGTTGGTGCTCACTGACATAAGCCAAGATGTTGGAGTTAGAATCTCGTCTATAGAATAGGTTCCATACAGAGGACATGTATTTTCTGTGTGTTTGTTCTGTACATACAGAGTTACAGATGTATAGTGTGCTGTAGCTGGATGTACTATTACCTCATTGAATAATCACATGAATAGTCATCTGCCCCAATGTTATACAGTAGAGAGCGGTAATTATCCCCTGCCCCACACACACACACAAAACACACACACACGGAACACCACCAGGTCAGAACACAGTGTCTGTACACGCTGCTCTGTTGTTACTGTCTGACGTTACCAAATTCATTGAAACTCAAGGGGCTTGTTTTAATAAGTAAACCAGTGAAGGTGTATATCACCCGTACACTGATCAGGACAGATTCTCTTACCAGGGCTCAGGGATACACTCTAGTTACACACAGGTTAGAGGTCATCCTCACCATCCTGTCTGTCTGTCTGTCTGTCCGTCTTCCCCGTGGAGAGTATGAGTGTGTGTGCGCAGTACACTGACGCCTCCGTGTGTGGGTCCCTATGGGGGAGGAGGGAAACCAGACGGCCTGTGTGTACTGCTGCCTGCGTGCTTGTCTGTCTGTGTGTGCGCGTGTGTCGCTATGGCAGAGCTGGTTGACCTTTAAGATCTGTCAGGGCCACTTTGTCCAGAACAGACGAGGATGTGGATGTTCTACTGATAATGTGTTTAAAGGTGGCGGCCGGTGCCGTTTAAGATGAGGGAGGATGATTATTGTTACTTTATGAACATGGCCTTAGTTCTATTACAGCATATTGGATGACTGTCATGCCTATTCCATTCACCCAGTTCAATGTAACATCGATAGGTACATGATACTGTACCCATCATAAGGTTGCTATAACCTAGCCGATGAACTAGCCGATGAAGTTTACAACGTAGGTTCATAGGGCCGAGAGAATTTTGAGTAGTCAAGTTGATAGGCAGTGACACATTCAATACTGCCTTGCACACTCTTGCCTACAGCTAGCTAATCTAGGGTGTAATCATTAGTCCAACAATTGCAAATTAGAGATTCTATTGGACAAATTCAGGTATGTTTATCCCCATTTTGTTCCGTTTGCAAAACATTTTTCAACAGAATCGGTGGAATGAATACACACCTGATCACAAGCAAACAGTTCACTTTCATAGCAGCCACATAAAAACATCATGATCACTTTGCTCGTTGTAGATATAATTCCTTCTCGAAACTATGTGCACAACACATCAGCTGTCTGTGACCAGGCGAAAAAACCTTTCCAAGCCAAACCTTCATATCATGACCGCTTACCTCTTCACACAGCCTACATTGTTGTCACATCATAGTCAACTAGAACTAACGCGTTAATAAACTCTCTACAATCATGCAGTACAGTGTACAGTCGGAAAGCAGTTTATCAGTTACACCGGCGGGCCCCGGTGGCAATGCATTAATAAAACCAAAGCTTACCTTGACTTGGAAGAGTTCCAGTGTTGGCTAGCTATAGCCAGCTAGCTAACATGGCATCCCTCTCTGTTTGAGCCGGGTGTTTGAGTAGGCTAAACTAGCTAGCTGCATTTGCTAGTTAAGTGAAAGCGAATGTTTAAAAAAATACAACCAAATATCTCTTTCTCTCTCTCTCTCTCTCTCTCTCTCTCTCTCTCTCTCTCTCTCTCTCTCTCTCTCTCTCTCTCGCTTCTCCTTAATATTGGAAGAAATGAACTTTTTCAAAACTGTTCAACTATTGTCTTTCTCTCTATAAGACAACTACTCACAACATTTTATAAACTGCAGTGCTAGCTAGCTGTAGCTTCTGCTTTCAGTACTAGATTCATTCTCTGATCCTTTGATAGGATGGACAGCATGTCAGTTCATGCTACAAGAGCTCTGATAGGTTGGAGGACATCCTCCGGAAGTTGTCATAATTACTGTGTTAGTCTATGGAACGGGGTGAGAACCAAGAGCCTCTTAGGTTTTGTATTGAAGTCAATGTACCAAGAGGAGGACAGAAGCTAGCTACTGTAGACCTTCATTGCAAAACAGTGTGTTTTAATCAATTATTTGGTGACATTAATATATTTAGTATAGTTATAACTAAAAAAGATAACTTTTTTAATGTTTCGTTATATAGATTTTTATAAAATTCACTGAGGAGGATGGTCCTCCCCTTCCTCCTCTGAGGAGCCTCCACTGGTGTATACTGTATATACTATACAGTATCTAGCACTGGGTTTTCTTTAAAAGCAGATCTTAGTTTGTCATTAGCAATAAGGACATCTTCTAGTTTAGAGGACATATGCTGGTGTGTGTGTGTGTGTCATACATCTCAATAGTGGGTTGCAGCTTGTATTTTCCAACCGGTTCTTAGTATTTGTTGTGAATATTTATATAGTTATATATACATTTATATATATATATATATATATATATAAAATTATATTTATATATATTATTTATATATATTTATATAGATGGGTTGGGATGGGATGAACTTCAGTTTAGAATGCAATTTGTTTAATCAGCTGTGTTAGCTGAGGCTGGGGCAAAAGTGTAACACCAATCAGGCCCCCAAGGAATGGAGTTGCCCCCCCTGATATAGTTCATATTGGATATACCTACTGCAGGGGAACGTTGTTGTTATACAGCAGGCCTATGTCAGATAGAGTTATAGTTGATTATCTAGACTCATAACAGCCTCTAGTTTCTCTTTCCTGGTTGTACGTTTGGTTAGCAACCATCTGCAAGTTACTATTGAACAGATTACATTGAACATGTTTTTTCCTTTCACCATCTCATTCTCAGTCATTTGATCAAACTAGACAGTTGGATTGTATTTGCTTGTTTCTTTAGTATTTTATATATTTCTCTGACTGTGAGGCCCCGAGCTCGTGTTCCCTGTTTGTCCCCTGTTGTCTGGCTGTGAGGCTCACACTGTTCCAGGCGATGTCTGGAGACCAAGTCTCTTCAGAGTTTGTGTAGAGAGACATGCTCTAGGCTGCAGAATAAACACAGAACCCGACGCAGAACTCAACCAGACTAAACAGGTTGATGATTGACATGAGTCTGTGCTGTAGATTGATAAGCGGCATCAATGCATGTTGATGTTCTATATAAAACAACGTGTTTGATACTTAATGTTCGCTCCATGAGGTTTTATTTCTCCAGGTTTTGATGGGTTAGCTTCAGTTTTACCAGTCGTTATGTCATGGCTTTGCTTCAGTTTTACCAGTCGTTATGTCATGGCTTTGCTTCAGTTTTACCAGTCGTTATGTCATGGCTTTGCTTCAGTTTTACCAGTCGTTATGTCATGGCTTTGCTTCAGTTTTACCAGTCGTTGTGTCATGGCTTTGCTTCAGTTTTACCAGTCGTTATGTCATGGCTTTGCTTCAGTTTTACCAGTCGTTATGTCATGGCTTTGCTTCAGTTTTACCAGTCGTTGTGTCATGGCTTTGCTTCAGTTTTACCAGTCGTTATGTCATGGCTAAGCTTCAGTTTTACCAGTCGTTATGTCATGGCTTTGCTTCAGTTTTACCAGTCGTTGTGTCATGGCTTTGCTTCAGTTTTACCAGTCGTTATGTCATGGCTTTGCTTCAGTTTTACCAGTCGTTATGTCATGGCTTTGCTTCAGTTTTACCAGTCGTTATGTCATGGCTTTGCTGCAGTTTTACCAGTCGTTATGTCATGGCTTTGCTTCAGTTTTACCAGTCGTTATGTCATGGCTTTGCTTCAGTTTTACCAGTCGTTATGTCATGGCTTTGCTTCAGTTTCACCAGTCGTTATGTCATGGCTTTGCTTCAGTTTTACCAGTCGTTATGTCATGGCTTTGCTTCAGTTTCACCAGTCGTTATGTCATGGCTTTGCTGCAGTTTTACCAGTCGTTATGTCATGGCTTTGCTGCAGTTTCACCAATCGTTATGTCATGGCTTTGCTGCAGTTTTACCAGTCGTTATGTCATGGCTTTGCTTCAGTTTTACCAGTCGTTGTGTCATGGCTTTGCTTCAGTTTTACCAGTCGTTATGTCATGGCTTTGCTTCAGTTTTACCAGTCGTTGTGTCATGGCTTTGCTTCAGTTTTACCAGTCGTTATGTCATGGCTTTGCTTCAGTTTTACCAGTCGTTGTGTCATGGCTTTGCTTCAGTTTTACCAGTCGTTATGTCATGGCTTTGCTTCAGTTTTAACAGTCGTTATGTCATGGCTTTGCTTCAGTTTCACCAGTCGTTATGTCATGGCTTTGCTTCAGTTTTACCAGTCGTTATGCCATGGCTTTTCTTCAGTTTTACCAGTCGTTATGTCATGGCTTTGCTGCAGTTTTACCAGTCGTTATGTCATGGCTTTGCTGCAGTTTTACCAGTCGTTATGTCATGGCTTTGCTGCAGTTTTACCAGTCGTTATGTCATGGCTTTGCTTCAGTTTTACTAGTCGTTATGTCATGGCTTTGCTTCAGTTTTACCAGTCGTTATGTCATGGCTTTGCTTCAGTTTTACCAGTCGTTGTGTCATGGCTTTGCTTCAGTTTTACCAGTCGTTATGTCATGGCTTTGCTGCAGTTTTACCAGTCGTTGTGTCATGGCTTTGCTTCAGTTTTACCAGTCGTTGTGTCATGGCTTTGCTTCAGTTTTACCAGTCGTTATGTCATGGCTTTGCTTCAGTTTTACCAGTCGTTATGTCATGGCTTTGCTTCAGTTTTACCAGTCGTTGTGTCATGGCTTTGCTTCAGTTTTACCAGTCGTTGTGTCATGGCTTTGCTTCAGTTTTACCAGTCGTTATGTCATGGCTTTGCTTCAGTTTTACCAGTCGTTATGTCATGGCTTTGCTTCAGTTTTGCCAATTTTTTATTTATTGTCAACAATACATGTTGTGGGTCACATGACAAAGCAGCACTGGCCAAGACACGAAATGACACTCCAGTATTCTAAATACTCCAACAATACAAACAAATAACGTGAGAGGGTGAAATGAACAGACCACTCATTTGCATACAGTTATTCCAGATGAGAGAGTTAATTTGCACAATAGCAAATGAATCCACACTAGGTGCATCAAATTATTATGTCTGAATAATTTATTTAGTAACAGATCAGGGGGAACGACGTGCTCAACTGAGCTCTCATTCTGCAAATTGACTCCTCCCTAGGCTTGCCAGCAGGCTCAGAGACAGTTTACCTCTGTAACCATATGGCTCAAATTAAATTTTGCCACTAACCACAGATATCGGATCAGATTACCCAACCCAGAATTGATTAACGGGATCACTTTAACTATACATTCATGTACATACTACCTCAATTGGGCCGACCAACCAGTGCTCCTGCACATTGGCTAACCGGGCTATCTGCATTGTGTCCCACCACCCGCCAAACCCTCTGTTACTCTACTGCTACTCTCTGTTCATCATATATGCATAGTTACTTTAACCATATCTACATGTACATACTACGTCAATCAGCCTGACTAACCGGTGTCTGTATGTAGCCTCGCTACTTTTATAGCCTCGCTACTGTATATAGCCTGTCTTTTTTACTGTTGTTTTATTTCTTTACTTACCTATTGTTCACCTAATACCTTTTTTGCACTATTGGTTAGAGCCTGTAAGTAAGCATTTCCCTGTAAGGTCTACACCTGTTGTATTCGGCGCACGTGACAAATTAACTTTGATTTGATTTGATATAGGCCTAGAAACATCTGACCCTGGATCAGAGATTAGGTACTCCTTTACCAACTCCTTACAACTGCAGCAGCCCAGTAGTCCACATCGACTAATCTATCCACATGGTATGGGATTCTGCCTGATTTAGGTGGTATGTCATCAAGAGTCACAAAACAACACGTTCGTTCAAAAAGAGGTTTCTCATGACAGTCACTGCCTTTTGCTTCTTTTCCACATTGAGCAAAGGGCAGTTTGATGAAATAAATAAAACTGCCTGTAGCCTACTTACCAAAACTTTTAATGAAGATAACTACTGTAGCTGGACATGAATAATGAAAAGCTTTTTCTCTCACTGCCCTTTATTTGGTGATTTGCTTTAAAGGGTGTGATATAGTGGAGGGTTGTTCCATTGACCTGTAATCACACAGAGGAGAGGACAGAAGACGTCTAATAACCAATTTCATTATAATCACTTAAACCCGCCGCCCTTCGTCCCACTCAATCACAGGGGTTGCCGAGGCGATCCCTGCCAGGATGCGGCTAGGAGTAGGCCTAGATGGTGGAGAAAATAATTGGAAATAGTGGAAATAATTACTTGAATGGACCATCATAGAACATTGACTTGAATGGGGATTCCCATTCTAGTAATTCTAGTTCTATGGCGAAGGCGACCAAAGTGGAGCCCTAATTCCATTTCCAAGGCTCTATTTCGGCTTGCTCTTCTCTCCATCTACAATAATTACTTCTCTGCCCTTGGGTGAAGCACTTTACCTTTCTCTCTCCTCCTCTCCCTCCCTCTCGCCACAGTGATAATCAGCCATGAGAAGCAGAGACAGAAATGTCTTCCCTGGCATTGAAGTGTCAAGCTGGAGAATGAATGATTATATCCCACCACCTCCTAACCACCATAATCATCTTAGTGTCATTGAGACTATTCTCTGCTCTGTGATATTGATGTTAAAAGTTATCCAGGGACAGGCCATACTGTAACTGGAATATTTGGGATATTGATGCAATTCAACATTCCTTAAATAGTGTTTTTCCTACGTAGAAGCCCCTACAAGCACATTCCCGTCATATTACTTGTTTGCAATTTGCTGGTTGATATTGTAAGATACTAAGCTAACATGTACTTCCTGAAGTATGTACTGTATGTGTGGCTAATGGATATTGTAGTTCTGGAAGGATGGCTAAGACACTGTTTTTCCATCAATATTTCCACATGACTGATTTCCTCTTGAGAGTTCAGCGGTGTTTAGTGTCCAGTGATCGACTCATAAAGAATGAATAGTATGCCTGAGGAGGTTAAACGACCTGTATATAAATGTATAGTTATCCTCCCTACAGCCAAGCACAAGGGGCAAGCTGATGATGTTAACCTTTGTGTATTTTCATCCATAGAATTAACTTATTAATGTTATATACAGTATAGAGTACAGGCCATATACATGTACAGTATGTATCCATAATAGCCTACATATAGGCTGTTATGTACAGTAGTTTTAAATAGTGTTATAGAATATTTGAATGCAACATTAGCATTCTTGCTTTTGCAGTAGGCCCCTATACAATATTTACCTCCCACTGACTTTAGCTTGAATTTCAAAGTATTTCCTTAGGATTCTATAGGATTCATTCGCTCTTCTAATACATTGATCCAAGCCACCATTTTCTTCATGTCTTCACTTTACTTCCTCTTAACTCCTCCCTCCTTCCTCCTCAGGTGCTTAACTCCTCCCTCCTTCCTCCTCAGGTGCTATCCCTGGGCGCAGATGTGCTTCCCGAGTACAAGCTCCAGGTGCCGCGCATGGACAAGTTAACCATCCTCCACTACAGCCCCTTCAAAGCGGTGTGGGACTGGCTCATCCTGCTGCTGGTCATCTACACGGCCATCTTCACGCCCTACTCCGCCGCCTTCCTCCTCAACGACCTAGAGGAGCAGAAGAGGAGGGAGTGCGGCTACTCGTGCTCGCCGCTCAACGTGGTCGACCTCATGGTGGACATCATGTTCATCGTGGACATATTGATCAACTTCAGGACAACCTATGTGAATCTCAACGAGGAGGTGGTCAGCCACCCGGCGAAGATAGCCATCCACTATTTCAAGGGCTGGTTCCTCATCGACATGGTGGCTGCCATTCCCTTTGATTTGCTCATCTTCGGCTCGGGATCGGATGAAGTAAGGGAAAACGCTTAGACTCTTTTTACACCATTAAGCCAAGCTGAAACTGAGTCAAACCGAGCTGTACTGTGCTGTGTTGGCCTGGTTACATATCCACCATAGTTATGGTAACAGTACTTGAAAGAGCCATTTGCGTCGGCCTAATCGAGTGAATCAGGCATTAGTCACTTAGCTGCTTACTCACAGACACGTGTCACTAGGCCTCTGGTCCAAGTCGTGATGACATGGGGCTCCTGTAGTTTTTCCCCTCATTCTCTGAAATGTTTGAATTAAAGTCGCTTAGTCACTTACTCACAGGCACACGTCAGACAACCTCAGGGTCCTCGTCGCCATGACGGTGCCCCTGTAGGTTTCGCTAGTCAGACGCCTCTCGTTTTCACATCTGATTGGGTCTCAGTCTGTAGCTATGGCAGATTGCCTCGGGCATCCTAAAACTGTTGAACGGCGTCTGCCTCTCAAATAGCTATGAGTGCTAAATTGCAGTTTGTTGTTGTTGGTTTGTCTGTGTTGCTTTTGGCTCCCATCAGGTGGAACAGTAGCTTTCCAAGTTCTCAACTCTAGAAAAGGAGAGAGGGAAAGACAGAGCAAGAAAGATGCAGGTTAAAAGAACGATTGTTGGACTGCAGTGAGAGGGAGAGATGTGTTCCTGCGTATGAGAGGGACAGAGGAAGAGAGAGGGACGATTTATCTACTCTGATTACACCCACAGGATGTCAATATCTCAGCCGAGCAGCGACTGCTAAGTGTGTCCCTTGCTGGCACGTCACAGAGCGGGACAGGACAGGGTACATGATGTTCCAGAAAAAAAGATGTCTCCTGCAAAATGATGACAAGTGAGCATGTGTAGGGAGCAGTGGTGTGTCAGAGCAGTGATTTGTCGAGTCATTATTTACCATCAGGTGTCTTGTACCAGAGAATTACCCTCAGTCTGGGTTTGTCAGTGAATGGCAGGAAGAGGAAGAGGAACAGACAGACGAGTGGTGCCATGCCACAGCGTGTGTCCATGTAATATAGTGTTTCTCACTTTTCAGGAAATAAGCAGCAGAGGCTACATTTTATGATAACACGTGCAGGTTTTTTGTGTAAGTCCTGCAGCAACAACCAATTAAGAAAATTGACGTCCAAATTACATTTGTTGATAATTAGAATGAGGTGTGTCAGTGCTGGGGTGAAACAAAAGCCTGCATGCCCAGACAGTAGTTTTCCAGGGCACAGATTTGTGCCCGAGTTGAGCGCGCGTAAATGCAACGTAATTCCCTTTTTATGGGCTTTTCTCTCTATGCGTAGTTTTACTTTAAATTTAAACATGAGAATAGCATGCTACTCACCCACTATTTGTTTGAGGTGGAGCTAGAATAAAAGGAGGCGCGTCTACAGATTCTGATCTTTACCTAATTCCCTCATAATTCCACCACCTTTACGTGAGATGAAACCATGAATAAGGTCTAGCGAATTTACCGGTTCCAAATTGAAATTGTACTAATAGAAATAATACCGTTCTCCATGCACTGTAGCATACAACTTGATAGGCTCTATTGATAAGAGCTAGGTAAATGAGTAATCCGTTTGGAGAAGGGGATCATCAATACACATAGCAATTGTTTTAGATGATTTTTCCGTATGATCCCTGCACACGAATGTGAAACCAGCCGTATGGAAGCAAACTGAAAATCATATTAACGTGGAATGTATATGATTTTTTTCACAGTGAAATAGGATATAAATAGCTGTGCCGTTATTCAGAATTGTTATTGTGTGCCCTCATAATTTGCATGGATGAAATTTGGAGACCCAAGCTATAGGCTTCTGCAGGGCTGGACCTGCCGAGTTGATGCATGCGCTTTCTAATGTTTTGATTATATGCCCAGGCTTTTCTCTGTTTTATTTTCCAGCAAGTGGGAGGGTTTTCAGCGGTTGAATTAAATTTATACAGAGGTTGCAAGGTAGCCACACCTGCAGAGCGTGTTACGCAACTAAATAAGGTACATCTGTATACCAAATACTGATGAGTGCCGAGGAAAGGCGTGCATGATTGGCTATGAAAAGCCAACTGACATTTACTCCTGAGGTGCTGACCTGTTGCACCACTGTGATTATTATTATTTGACCCTGCTGGACATCTGTGAACATTTGAACATATTGGCCATGTTCTGTTACAATCTCTTCCCAGCACAGCCAGAAGAGGACTGGCCAACCCTCATAGCCTGGTTCCTCTATAGGTTTCTTCCTAGGTTCTGGCCTTTCTAGGGAGTTTTTCCAAGCCACCGTGCTTCTACACCTGCATTGCTTGCTGTTTGGGGTTTTTGGCTGGGTTTCTGTACAGCACTTTGTGACATCAGCAGATGTAAGAAGGGCTTTATAAATAAATTTGATTGATTGATTGCGTAGGAAAGGCATAAATTCCTAAATCGGGATCGGGCCCCAGGAGCGTAGTTAGAAAACCCTGTTGTAGCCAGTAGTCTATGGGATTATGTCTTCTATTTCAGACAGTGGTTGAACACAAGCCATCACGTGCTGTCTGCCTATCAGGGGTTGTGTAGAGGGGACAGGCCAACACAGATGACTAGCAAACCCCATCCCCAGATTTACCATCAGGGTTGTTAGGGAGAACCTTTAGTTCTCCACTCTTCAACTCACAAGCACTGCAGACTTAAGCAAGTATTTTAGTCAACCATACACTAATATAGCCTACTAAAGCACCCCTTTTTGCACACAAACCCTTCAGTCACTCTGCACATCTGACATTCCAGTCAAGATCAACAGTTAGGATAAATTCTAAAAACCTGGAAAGAATTTGATTGATTTAGGACATGCCCCGTTTGTCTGAGACTGATTTCTCTTCCCTGTTGAGAAGTACACATGGGTTCTACATGGAACCAAAAAGGGTTCTACCTGGAGCCAAAAAGTGTTCTTCAAAGCGTTCTCCTTAGGGGACTGTAATGAACACGATTGGAGACTGAGAGCTGGTTTCAAGTGCAGGGCACAGCAGGTGTGTATTGTAAAGGACCACAGGAGGAGGCAGGTAACTGGGTCCAGGGGCGGGCAGAAGGTCATACACAGGGGGTCCAAATAGGCAACAGTACAGACAGGGAAAAGGCTAATAACGTCGTCCGGGAGATCAGGCAATAGGTTGATAACAGGAAATGCGATAGGCTAAAGTACAGACAGGAAATAGGCAAAAGGCGTCATTAGTGAGGCAGGCAAACACTATCATACACAGGAGGATTACGTTACGGGAAAACCAGCGCTCCAAATAGAAGTGTGTCACAAAACAAACAATACCTTTCAATGATGGGCTGCAAAGAACTGAACTAAATAGTGTGTGATAATGACATACAGGTGTGTGAACAGGTGATCAGAATTCAGGTGATTGGGATCTGGAAAGTGAGCTGCGTTCAGGGGATCTACGTGTTTGAGAGTGTGAGTTGGAAGCAGACGTTACAAGGGCAGCCAAAGAACCCTTTTAGGTTCTAGATAACACCTTTTTTTCTAAGAGTAAAGGAGACAAAAGCTGCTGTAAATGATTGCAGCGATTTGGGCGGATGGGCCGGGCGGTTTGTAATGGAGCTTTCAGAGCCTCAGCAGTAGCAGCTGTGTCCCTCACCAGAGCATATTTACCTGTGACAGAGTCGAGTCAGTGTTGCGCCATAAATCAGACCAGCTTCTATGAGACAAGGAACCATAGTCACTGTCAAATTGAGTCTCGTGTGTAAACGCGATGAAGCACCCTGTAAATAAATGTGTACAGGTGCAGAGAGCTGACTGACTGTAGAGGACGAGAAACAGTAGTAGTAATGACTTCCCTCAGGATATTACTATAATCGTCAGTCCTGATGAGACGAGGAACAAACTATTAGCGTTTCCCTAAGACTCACTTATGCTGTTTGCAGACTGTGCGACACTAATAAATCAGCTCTTATCTCATGGCAGGCCGTGGTCGTTTTTTTTTTTTTTTTTTTGTCACCGTGTTAATTTAGCTGGGCAGGAACCGAGATGAAGAGATGCCAGGATTAAGGCTGTTTAAATGAAACTGAACATAAGGAGGGGTGGGAGGACAGGAGAGGCGTGGTGTTTGCTTTCATGCCGCCTGGCTGGAAGACTTGAACGTTCTCTGTCAAAAGCGCAGTTATTTTCGATTTTTTTTTATTGTTCTTTAAAAACATGTTTTTTTTTCTGCAGTCGTCTTAGTATCAGTATGTAGGCTTGATTAAACCCACCTCACCCCTTATTCCTCCTAACAACATTTTAGAATGACGGAAATATGTTATATTTCTGTTATTGCCACTGCTCTCTGCTGGTGTAGACAGCAGTCTATTTTTTGCAGAGTTCCCTTCCATTGACACGCTGTCATGTTCAGTGATTTAGAAACTGGAATTTAAAACTGGATTGTTGTTATTTAGCCAAGCTTGATTGTAACAGTACTATCTTAACCCTAACTCCTAACCTTTGATCTGACCTTAAAGTTACCCCTAATAACAACAAATTGCTTCCTGTTTGTGGTGCATCCAATTAACAAATAACTTGCCAGCACTGTACTGCAACACTCAAACCCCCAGCCAATCACAGCTCTGCTTACTTCTATATCTCCTCAGACCACAACTCTGATTGGGCTGCTGAAGACCGCCCGGTTGCTCCGACTAGTTCGCGTGGCCCGTAAGCTGGACCGATATTCAGAGTACGGCGCCGCCGTCCTTATGCTCCTCATGTGCATCTTCGCCCTCATTGCCCATTGGCTGGCCTGCATCTGGTACGCCATCGGCAATGTGGAGAAGCCCTATCTGGAGCACAAGATTGGCTGGCTGGATAACCTGGGCGTGTCTATTGGAAAGAGGTACTAGGCAAGCTAAAATATACTGAATTACTGAATATCGTAACAACATGTACCATGGACTTGTGCCTCAATGTACCGCAATACTATTTACTGTATCACATGACTCTTTAATAACGATGCAGTTAAATGATCGGAAAGAACTTCATGATTTGTTAATTAAACTAAGAAATATTGGTACAAAATCAGATATATTTATTTTTTTATACTTTCCCCATAATGATGTTGGGATAATACTGTATAAAAAATACAGTGAAATGTATGGAACCAGGAACTGAGTGTACCGTCTCACCACCTAGGTACAACTACAGTGACCCCAGCTCTGGCCCGTCCATCAAGGACAAATACGTCACGGCCCTCTACTTTACCTTCAGTAGTCTGACCAGCGTGGGCTTTGGCAACGTCTCCCCCAACACCAACTCCGAGAAGATCTTCTCCATCTGTGTCATGCTGATTGGCTGTGAGTGTTTAGACTGTACCAGGACTGAAAACAGAACAAACAAATGAACACGTTATACATATTACTACAATGAATCACTATTACTGTAAAGCCAAGTAGTACTACTCCGTAAGTTATTGTACTACTATATTCCTAGCTACTGATTAATTGAGGGAAATTAGAATATTGCGATCAGTGATGACGACATGATGATCTCCTGTCTGGTGGGATTCTCCCTCTCGCAGCCCTAATGTACGCCAGTATCTTTGGTAATGTGTCGGCTATCATCCAGCGGTTGTACTCCGGTACGGCGCGGTACCACCTGCAGATGCTCCGGGTCAAAGAATTCATCCGCTTCCACCAGATCCCCAACCCACTGAGGCAACGCCTGGAGGAGTACTTCCAACACGCCTGGAACTACACCAACGGCATCGACATGAATATGGTGCGAATGGGGGGAGTGTGTGGGGGTTGTGTGGGGAGGAGGGTGGGGGTGTAGGGGGTTGGGAGGCTGTGTGTGTGCGTGATTGTGTGTGTGTGTATATGAGGCTAATAAGTCTTCCAAGTGAGACTTTAGCAAAAAAAAATCTCATATTGGGACATAATGTTATTCTTATGGTGGGATAAGGGAATGCATAATGGTTCATTCTCAGATTGATGATTCAGATTGCTGCTGTTCTTCAATAGGTTTTTAATGCTCAGCCCCACAGTTTGACGACGCGGTTACGTTACTGCGTTGCTGTGTTTCTCCTACAGTACTTAGCTTCTCGGTGAAGCTGTTCAATGTTTTTTCTGACCTTAAACAACCCTGTCTCCACGACGGTTCTTACCATTAACATAAAGCCTAGTGTGTTCCCTTAGCGACATGGTTTTATGACATTGTTATGATCTTGATTAGGATTCTAAACTCTAGAATGAAAGCAATGGATACTGTATGTAAACCGGCGTTTCCCCTGGTGATGTTAACTGTACTTATTTAAATGTGTCTTTTCCTTGTCTGCCTCATGTCAAATGGAATGACTTCATCACTCTGGTAAGAGCAGGAGGTACTGTGTTCAAAGAAACGTGTTGTTTTCAAAAATGGCATAGTGTAGTAAATCGTAGACCAAGACAAAAATCAAAGAATAAATGTATTAAAATCCATCACTTCGTCTTTATAGTCTAGAAAAAAGCATGTTCATTTGAAGGTATGCTCCCCAGTTACTTTTAAATACTGTAGCCCTCTCTAGATCATGCCATGTACACTGAATATAGAAAACATTAAGAACACCTTCCTAATATTGAGTTGCACCCCCTTTTGCCCTCAGAACAGCCTCAATTCATCAGGACAAGGACTCTGCAAGGTGTCGAAAGCTTTCCACAGGGATGCTGGCCCATGTTGACTCCAATGCTTCCCATAGTTGTGTCAAGTTGGCTGGATGTCCTTTGGGTGGTGGACTATTCTTGATACACACAGGAAATTGTTGAGTGTGAAAAACCCAGCAGGGTTACAGTTCTTGACACGCTCAAACCGGTGCGCCTGGCACCTACTACAATACCCCGTTCAAAGGCGCTTAAATATTTGACTTGCCCATTCACCCTCTGAATGGCACACATACACAATCCATGTCTCAAGGCTTAAAAATCCTTCTTTAACCTGTCTCCTCCCCTTCATCTACACTGATTGAAGTGGATTTAACATGTGACATCAATAAAGGATCATAGCTTTCACCTGGAAAGAGCAGGCGTCATGGAAAGACCAGGTGTTCTTAATGTTTTGTAGACTCAGTGTATATACTGACTTCCCCATTGCATGCCAGCCAGTAGTATAACCCTCAGTGCTTCTAGCAGCCCATATTGTCCATCACAGATTGACTTGCATGTGGCTTGCCACAAGGTCACCGTTTGCATGAAATCTGTGTATTCAAACACAATCACATAATTTTATATGGCAGTTACCAGGCTGTGAATACTGCCGATGAGAGAGGCACAGGCAGCCTGGCACTGCCAGGTTTCCCTCCATGTGGGAGGCTTGGCACACATGTCCAGCGATATTGCACCTGCACTTGCCAAATGTTGTTCAATCTCTCCTTTCCAAAATCTTCTGCTATGATTTTTTTCTGACAACTATTGAAAAATAGCCTCTCTTTTTCAAGAAATTTAGATTTGTCCAGATTTGTTTTTTGTTAATAAGGTCATTGTTTTGTTTGTGATATAGAGAATGGTTTATTGTTTCATTTTCCCCTTTTGTGTGTTTGAAGCCTTCCCTTGCCCTTTGGTCCCCTGTGATGTCACAGTTCAAGATTTGATCCTCTGTTTACAGTCATCTCATGACCTTTAACATTTGACCCTGTGTGGTGTTCAGTCCCAGGAAAATGACTTGCTTTCCAATTGAGGGCATTAATGTCACTGAATCCGTTAGGTGACATTTTTTCCAGTGAAATTATTTGAATTTAAGCATGTAGTAATTTAAATAGTTGAAATACTTGTGTCACTCTGATCCTTAAACTCTAAATGACATTACAGGTTAATTCAATTTTGAGGTAAGTATTTTATTTATTCATTTTATAATAAATCTGAATCACAGACACTAATGATACCCCACTAAGATAGAAAGCTACCTCATAAGCACACTTGTGCTAATAATTTTTTTTTATCAAAGGGAAGGCGTGTTTCCATGTTTGTTTCCATGTTTTCCTAGTTTGTTGTGTCTTGTATAGCAGTGTTGGATATCCATCTGTTTACCCCCACCTGCTAGTACTCTGATTAAAAACTATGGAAAGATGCCATAAAAATACCCCCTCAAACAGTCACATATGACAATGCAGTATTTAGATTTTGAGAAGAAGACCAAAACACAATTGGCAATTGTATCAACCCACTCTGGATTCCAAACCAAATCTGACTCGCAAACTCAAACCAAACCCACACCCAAAGACGTCTCGATTTAGTTTGACAGCACATCTCTGATAACACCACAAACACTTCCATCCCAGTCCTATCTGACCATTCTCCTATTGCTGTGGCCTATCTTTTCACGCCCCCAGGTCCTAAAGGGTTTCCCAGAGTGTCTCCAGGCTGATATCTGCCTCCACCTCAACGCGAGTCTGCTCCAGGGCTGCAAGGCATTCCAAGGGGCTACTAAGGGCTGCCTGAGGGCCCTGGCCATGAGGTTCAAGACCACCCACTCCCCACCGGGCGACACACTAGTCCACTGTGGAGACGTACTTACTGTCCTCTACTTCTTGTCCCGGGGGTCCATCGAAATCCTCAAGGATGACATCGTGGTGGCCATTTTGGGTATGCGCTACTCAAATGTTGACGTTGTTTATTGTTTCACATTGTTTATTAATATTATCTTTATTTAACCTGGTAGGTTATTGAATACACATTCACTTTTACAATAACAACCAGATGAAAGGTTGCAATTAAAACCAAGTTTCATTGTAAACTCCACTTCACACTTCAGGGGTATTTTGTGCTTTGTAAAAAAGTCCCGAACAAAAATATACGCGAGACACTAGTCACTGCAACAATGACTCGTCTTTTTATTCATGTCGGGCTGTGGAAGATGTTCTCCAGTAAAATGACATCCTGAAGAAATGGTTACCTATGGCTGTGTGAATACTTCATTACAGGATGATCACACTACTCAAACACCTCTAACGATTTCCTTCTGCCTGAAGGTCAGCTTAATCAGGCTGTTTGGAAGAAAAACTATCTTAGAACAGCAGCACTGAAGGCACACTTTCAAAGACTGTTTTTGTCTCCAAATAGTTCAAGCGGTACTGGAAATGAATAGTAACACAGTACAGTTCAGGTGTCCCAGTGCTGCACTTCTCATCAAAGTGTGTGTATGTGTCTCTTGCCTCTGTGTGTGTCTGTATATCCTCTGTGTGCTGTTTATAAGAGGCTAGTCTCGCTCTTCTGCTATGCCTGGGTGACCAGGTGACATCTCTTATGAGCACAGATTCTCATGGCTCCCTCCAAGAACACACTGTGATAGACAATAGCGCTGTATAGGAGGGTTTTATAGCTGGGAGAAGAGAGAGAGCGGTAGAGGATAAAGGAGAGAGCGATAGAGGGGAAGATAAAGAGTGGGGGGAGAGAGAGATGGAGAGAGGGGAACGTAGGGTGGTTTATTGGATCATGTATTATGCTATCTAATTGCCAGCTGAGGGTGATGGAGTGTTGGTGGTGTTAGCAGTCGCTGCTCGCAGGAGATATTGACGTCCCTGGGATGTAATCAGAGTAAATCTCCCCTTCATCTCTCCTTCCTTCTTTCCCCTCACCTTTATATATATATATATGTATATCTCTCTCTCTCTCTCTCTCTCTCTCTCAGCGCCAAGCAAGTGTTACAGGCTAAGCATTGTATAAACTGCTCATTTTTCACTCAGCCAATGAGCTTCAGCAAAACGCAGCGACACAATAGGGTCATGGGAAGACGGCGGTCGTGTTCCCCTGCTCAGACATTGCTGATGCATGCCAGATCTTACAACTCCTGGATAAGTATTTTGAGCATCAGCTGACCACATCATACAGTATGTTATAGCAATCTGGTGCCTGACGTTACAGTTGATGACATGGCAGGCAACCATTGGTTGATGCATGCAGCGTCTGAGCAGGGGAAAACCACAGGTGTGTTGAAAGAGATGGGTTAATAAGGACTCAGCACGTTCACCAACGGTAAAGTCACACAAACACTTATTGCTCTACTTATCGCAGTCACGTATTTCTATGCAATTTCTATCGTGAACTAGTAAGTGCAATTAGTGTGTAATCAACAGAGAGCAATAAACAATGAATTGTATCTGTAAAATAGATGCTGCATCGAGCTTTTTAAGTTAAAATGGTGAAGTGACCAGAGGAAAGACTTGGTGCTTGTCCTTACTCTCACCTTAGCGCCTGTCCAGGTTTGGACAAAGCCGTATTCATTTGACCGTGGAGATCTAGGCCAAGAGCCAGGGCATGCTGTGGGGGACGGACACACACACACACACACACACACACACACACACACACACACACACACACACACACACACACACACACACACACACACACACACACACACACACACACACACACACATACAT
The DNA here is from genome assembly GCF_901001165.1 of Salmo trutta. Lineage (NCBI taxonomy): Eukaryota > Metazoa > Chordata > Actinopteri > Salmoniformes > Salmonidae > Salmo > Salmo trutta. The sequence goes on from NC_042995.1 coordinate 14,341,897, forward strand.
ATCTCTGGAGGTGACAGGACAGGCTATCACTGCCATACCAACACTGTAAACTGACAGGTCTGCACATAGGGAAGCAAGGCGGACAATAATATAACTGAGCCTCTTGGTCATTCCAGGTCAGCCCTATAGACATCCACACTGCTTCCCTGTTGTCCTATAGTCAGCCCTATAGACATTCACACTGCTTCCCTGTTGTCCTATAGTCAGCCCTATAGACATCCACACTGCTTCCCTGTTGTCCTATAGTCAGCCCTATAGACATTCACACTGCTTCCCTGTTGTCCTATAGTCAGCCCTATAGACATCCACACTGCTTCCCTGTTGTCCTATAGTCAGCCCTATAGACATTCACACTGCTTCCCTGTTGTCCTATAGTCAGCCCTATAGACATTCACACTGCTTCCCTGTTGTCCTATAGTCAGCCCTATAGACATTCACACTGCCTCCCTGTTGTCCTATAGTCAGCCCTATAGACATTCACACTGACTCCCTGTTGTCCTATAGTCAGCCCTATAGACATTCACACTGACTCCCTGTTGTCCTATAGTCAGCCCTATAGACATTCACACTGCCTCCCTGTTGTCCTATAGTCAGCCCTATAGACATTCACACTGACTCCCTGTTGTCCTATAGTCAGCCCTATAGACATTCACACTGCCTCCCTGTTGTCCTATAGTCAGCCCTATAGACATTCACACTGACTCCCTGTTGTCCTATAGTCAGCCCTATAGACATTCACACTGCTTCCCTGTTGTCCTATAGTCAGCCCTATAGACATTCACACTGCCTCCCTGTTATCCTATAGTCAGCCCTATAGACATTCACACTGCTTCCCTGTTGTCCTATAGTCAGCCCTATAGACATTCACACTGCCTCCCTGTTGTCCTATAGTCAGCCCTATAGACATTCACACTGACTCCCTGTTGTCCTATAGTCAGCCCTATAGACATTCACACTGCTTCCCTGTTGTCCTATAGTCAGCCCTATAGACATTCACACTGCCTCCCTGTTGTCCTATAGTCAGCCCTATAGACATTCACACTGACTCCCTGTTGTCCTATAGTCAGCCCTATAGACATTCACACTGACTCCCTGTTGTCCTATAGTCAGCCCTATAGACATTCACACTGCCTCCCTGTTGTCCTATAGTCAGCCCTATAGACATTCACACTGCCTCCCTGTTGTCCTATAGTCAGCCCTATAGACATTCACACTGCTTCCCTGTTGTCCTATAGTCAGCCCTATAGACATTCACACTGCCTCCCTGTTGTCCTATAGTCAGCCCTATAGACATTCACACTGCTTCCCTGTTGTCCTATAGTCAGCCCTATAGACATTCACACTGCCTCCCTGTTGTCCTATAGTCAGCCCTATAGACATTCACACTGACTCCCTGTTGTCCTATAGTCAGCCCTATAGACATTCACACTGCCTCCCTGTTGTCCTATAGTCAGCCCTATAGACATTCACACTGCCTCCCTGTTGTCCTATAGTCAGCCCTATAGACATTCACACTGCCTCCCTGTTGTCCTATAGTCAGCCCTATAGACATTCACACTGACTCCCTGTTGTCCTATAGTCAGCCCTATAGACATTCACACTGCCTCCCTGTTGTCCTATAGTCAGCCCTATAGACATTCACACTGCCTCCCTGTTGTCCTATAGTCAGCCCTATAGACATTCACACTGCTTCCCTGTTGTCCTATAGTCAGCCCTATAGACATTCACACTGCTTCCCTGTTGTCCTATAGTCAGCCCTATAGACATTCACACTGCCTCCCTGTTGTCCTATAGTCAGCCCTATAGACATTCACACTGCTTCCCTGTTGTCCTATAGTCAGCCCTATAGACATTCACACTGCCTCCCTGTTGTCCTATAGTCAGCCCTATAGACATTCACACTGCCTCCCTGTTGTCCTATAGTCAGCCCTATAGACATTCACACTGCTTCCCTGTTGTCCTATAGTCAGCCCTATAGACATTCACACTGCTTCCCTGTTGTCCTATAGTCAGCCCTATAGACATTCACACTGCCTCCCTGTTGTCCTATAGTCAGCCCTATAGACATTCACACTGCTTCCCTGTTGTCCTATAGTCAGCCCTATAGACATTCACACTGCCTCCCTGTTGTCCTATAGTCAGCCCTATAGACATTCACACTGCCTCCCTGTTGTCCTATAAGGAAATTACATAACCTTTACAGTGAATTTGGAAATTATTCAGACGCCTTCACTATTTCTACATTTTGTTACATTACAGCCTTATTTTAAAATGGATGAAATAGTTTTTTACGTCATCAATCTACAAAATACCCCATAACGACAAAGTATAAACAGGTTCTTCCAAATTTTTGCTCATGTATTTAAAATAAAAACTGAAACATGTCACGCGTGCTCCCTCTCCGACCTCTAGGTCACCAGGCTGCTTGTTATTGCTCACACCTGTCATGCTCATCAGCGCCTAATGACAATCACCTGGACTCCACCACCTCCTTGATTACCTGCCCTATATATGTCACTCCCTTTGGTTCCTTCCCCAGGCGTTATTGTTCCTGTTTCAGTTTCATGTCTGTGCGTTGTTTGTGTTGCTTGTTTTGAATTGTGTTTCATTTATTGATTAAATGATTCACTCCCTGAACTTGCGTCCCGACCCCCAGCTCACACGTTACAAAACATCACATTTACGTAAGTATTCAGACCCTTTACTCAGTACTTTGTTGAAGCCCCTTTGGCAGCGATTACAGCCTCGAGTCTTCTTGGGTATGACGCTACAAGCTTGGCACACCTGTATTTGGGGAGTTTCTCCCATTCTTTTCTGCAGATCCTCTCAAGCTCTGTCGGGTTGGATGGGGAGCATCGCTGCACAGCTATTTTCATGTCTCTCCAGAAATATTCGATCGGGTTCAAGTCCAGGTTACTCAAGGACATTCAGTGACTTGTCCCGAAGCCACTCCTGCATTGTCTCTGCTGTGTGCTTAGGTTTGTTGTCCTGTTGGAAGGTGAATCTTCGCCCCAGTCTGAGGTCCTGAGCACTCTGGACCAGGTTTTCATCAAGGATCTCTCTGTACTTTGCTCCATTCATCTTTCCCTCGATCCTGACTAGTCTTCTAGTCCCTGCCACTGAAAAACATCCCCACAATATGATATTGCCACCACCATGCTTCACCGTAGGGATGGTATTGGCCAGATGATGAGCAGTGCCTGGTTTCCTCCAGACTTGACGCTTGGTATTCAGGCCAAAGAGTTCAATCTTGGTTTCCTCAGGCCAGAGAATCTTGTTTCTCATTGTCTGAGAGTCCTTTAGATGCCTTTTGGCAAACTCCAAGCAGGCTGTCATGTGCCTCTTACTGAGGAGTGGCTTCTGTCTGGTCACTCTACCATAAAGCCCTGATTGGTGGAGTGCTGCAGAGATGTTCTCCCATCTCCACAGAGGATCTCTGGAGCTCTGTCAGAGTGACCATCGGGTCCTTGATCACTTCCCTGACCAAGGCCCTTTTCCCCGATTGCTCAGTTTGGCCGGGCGGCCAGCTCTAGGAAGAGTCTTGGTGGTTCCAAACTTCTTCCATTTTAGAATGAGGGAGGCCACTGTGTTCTTGGGCACTTTCAATGCTGCAGAAATGTTTTGGTACCCTTCCCCAGATCTGTGCCTGGACACAATCCTGTCTTGGAGCTCTATGGACAATTCCTTCAACCTCATGGCTTGGTTTTTGCTCTGACATGCACTGTCAACTGTGGGACCTTATATAGACAGGTGTGTGCCTTTCCAAATCATGTCCAAACAATTGAATTTACCACAGGTGGACTCCAAGTTGTAGAAACATCTCAAGAATGAACAATAGAAACAGGATGCACCTGAGCTCGATTTCACATCTAATAGCAAAGGGTCTGAATACTTATGTAAATAAGGCATTTCTGTTTTTTTATTTAATCCATTTGCTAAAATTTCTAAAAACCTGTTTTCGCTTTGTCATTATGGGGTATGTGTATAGATTGATGTGATTAAAAAATATATATTTTAAAATAAGGCTGTAACGTAACAAAATGTGGAAAAGGGGTCTGAATACTTTCCAAATGCACTGTTAGATGACCTCAAAAGACAGCTGAGCTGCATTATGGGGAAATACACCAGGTGGTTCAGCTGTTTGTGGGTCACGGCATGTGTGTTATTATGTGCATGTTATATTTCACCATGTTTATCAAACCTTTATCGTTCTTTCTCTCCCTCTCTCACTTCCATTTACCTCTCCCCTTTATCTCTCTACCCACTCCCCCGCTCTCTTCCCTCCCTCCCTCTCCCTTTCATCTCTCTACCTCCCCTCCTCTCTCCCTCTCTCCTCCCTCCCTCTCTCTTCCAGGGAAGAATGACATCTTTGGGGAGATGATCCACTTGTACGCCAAGCCGGGGAAGGCCAACGCGGACGTGCGGGCGCTCAGCTACTGTGACCTCCACACCATCCAGAGGGAGGAGATCCTGGAGGTGCTTGACATGTACCCCGAGTTCGCCGACAACTTTCTCAGCAACCTGGAGCTGACCTTTAACCTCCGAGATGAGAGCGGCAAGGTAAATACAGACGGACGGACAGACAGACGCATATGGAAGGACAGAAGGATGGATGGATTGGTGGGTGGATGGATGGATGGACCATGTGACCGGTAGGCAGTACAGATACAATTTTAAGTGGTGTATTTTCTTGTATGCAGCCTCAGAATGCAGAGTCAGTCTACCCCTACCCCAGTAATTCTGATGGGGATGACATCAAATGCAGAAGAAGGCTCACTAACAAGAGGAAATCTTCCGCAGGTGAGTTGAGGTGGTTTTTATGACAACTCTTTTTCAAAACAGTTCATTTCAACTGAGTTTTATACAATATCATGCATTTTAATTATTCAGGAGACGCTCTTATCCAGAGCAATTAGGGTTAAGTACCTTGCTCAAGGGCACATCGAGAGAGACAATTCCCCACCTAGTTTGCTCTGGGATTCGAACCAGCGACCTTTCAGTTACTGGCCCAACAGTTTCGTTGACAGTACGAAAAAAATAAATTAAAAAAAGATATGAAATGTATGCATTCACTACTGTAAGTCGCTCTGGATAAGAGCGTCTGCTAAATGACTAAAATGTAAATGTAAAAATGTTTTAACCGCTAGGATACCTGCCTTCATGGAAGGGTCTGAGAAGACTGTATTCCTACACAGGGAATAGTTTTCATTTGGCTTCTAAGAGCTCTGTAAATTGGGAGGGATTGTTGCAATACACCACTCAACAGTTTGGTATCCATTCAAACTAATTAAATTGGTCACCATGGTTACGGGTTTTCAGAATACAGTTCCATCTTCTAAAATAAACCCCTCTCCCACCATGTCATGTTGACCTGTACTGTAGATTGTCCAAATGTGTTTTTGTCTAATTCAGACAGATTATACCACATTAAAAGTATGGCAATTAATGTTCTACATTTTCACCCATATCATATCCTTCAATGCATGCCATTGGATGTTATCTCTCCTGTACTTACTATTTTCCTTCACATTTACTGACAGTTTCCCTCTCTGCTCACCTTCCCTTTGCTTCTGTAAAGGCAAAGTTGCAAGCACACAATGAAATATATAAAGTATATTTACGGCAGCAAGGCTCTGAGGCAGCAGCAGATCTGATGGGGACCGTTTAGAGCGCGACACCTTCCTATTGTTTGATCTGCCGAGCTGCTGCCTCCCAGAGGAGCTGTCTGTAACAAAGAACCCAGTGTTCCTCCAACACACACTCACACACGCATGCACGCACACACACACAGACATGCATGGATGCACACACACGCATGCATGCATACCCACGCGCACGTACAGACACACTCACCCTGATTGCCCTCTTCCTTCCCCACAGGGACCCAGATCAAAGAGACGTCGGTGTTCTGCGATGGTGGTGAGCGGGAGAGGCAGCTCTACCCCTCCTCCCAGGCTGTAGCCACCGTGGTGGAGGAGAAGAGAGACTCAGAGGAGGAGCGGGAAGAAGAGGAGGAGGAGGGAGGGGAGGGGGAGGAGCAGAGGCCTCTGTGCTCGGGGGGGCAGGGTTACCCCTTGGTGAGGGACCACACCTTGGGACTTGGGCTGGGGGACGTTGTTCCGGATGCGTCGGGAGGAGGAGACAATGTGGAGAGGAACCAGTCTTATAAAGGTACAGTTAGAGGCCTCTAAAGATCCCTACAACAATGCTTTTAAATGCTAGGCCATTTTGGCTAGACCAAAAGCTGACACACCAATTCAAATGAGCTCCATACACCTTAAAAGATCAAAATAACAAATTATATCTTGCAATAACGACCTGGTAAAATGTCCATACCAGAAACCTTCAGTGAGTGTATGGGTAGCATAGCACCGATGCCAGAGGGCCCAAAACAAGCAATGGTCACACGACAAGACATGTCCTTTCAAGCCATTTTCTACAGAATATTGAGTAACTGTACTGTAATTAATTTGGATAAAGGAAATTACCCTGGGCCACTGGAGCAGGATGTCACACATATTAAAAATCCAAACAAGGATTAGGGCTCATCGCCACGGCAACTACCATTATAAGAGGATTATTTATATCTGACAACCAACCAGGGTCATTGGTCTGGAAATGCAGGGTTTCGAACAAACTCTGTTAGATGTTTTCATTTACTGTATATATACTGTTATTCAGTGGTAGAAAATGCATCAATGCTAATATTAAAGCAGAGTGCCTCGACTGACACAGTAGCTATTGTTGTGCTGTTCTAGCACAGTCATCTAAAACCAAGCAAAACAGGAGGTAAACGAGCTATGAAAATAGAATAAAGCTCCTGGGGCAAGGAGTTTTCCCTGGTTAGGAAACATGGTCAGGAAAACCTCAGGCCCTACATGGTCAATCCTATCACTGATCTCAGACCATTTTTTTCCCGGAGAGTACGAAGAAGACAGAAGGACTGGTGAGGCTGGCTTCTTACAGGGCATAGGTTAATTTAAGACCTGGCACTCTTACAAGTCCGTTGGAAAATCCTCTGTTTTATCCCTCGCCAATTTGCCACCAGATGCCAGCTCATTACCTTGTTGATGCCTGGTTGGCATTAGAGATGGCATGACCTATGGTGACCAGCTTGTGAAAGAGATCATGAGCTTAGCTTGTTTGTCTATGCTTTGTTTATCAGCCCTACACACCTACGACACACACACACACACACACACAGAGACACACACACTTCCTCTACTCCCCCAAACACGACTTTCACAAATAATTATCCCTAACATAACTACTTCCTTTGTAAAATCCTCAACTACTTTTTTAATATGTTTACATCAATGTGGTAAAAAGGATTAAAACTGCCTTGATATGCACGTAGCCACTGTAACAATAACAATTGGCAAAATGAAATTACACATTTCTATTCGCGTCTCCAGAGTATTGCGCTCCCTGATGAACATTCCTGTCAGCATGTGGTGATTTGAGAGTAATATGCTGTAATTCTGTTCTTAAGCGGATGATGATGATTCCTGGTTTGAGTAGGAGGCAGGTAGTGTTGCCCGCTGGATATTGATTCCTGTAATCACCCCAGCATGGAAGCAAAATAAATGGTAGCTTCTGTTCGTGACATCTTTCATTACTGTAAAAGCTATCTTCCAAGCATGATCAACTCAATCACTGAGTCTAGTGCAGTGCTTCGGTCACCACAGCCACAAATTCGTAAACCCTGCCTACTTCCACAATTTCTCCACTTAAAATCTGATTTTTAAACCTAACCTTGACCCTAACCACACTGCTAACCCTAATGCCTAACCCTAACCTTAAATTAAGACCAAAAATAACATTTTTGTTTTCATGAATCTTTACGACATAGCCAGTGTTGACATTGTGGCTGAGGTTTCCAGTGGCAACCCAGTGTTTCTCTAGCCTTGCACTGGGTTAAGGTTAGAGCACATATTTGTTCTAGGCCAGCAGTAACATATCTACATATCTAGCCGTTGGTTAGTTGAATTGGTTGTTTTACTGCTGGGCTACAACAAACATGTGCAACCTTTTGGGGTACCCAAGGACTGGAATTTGAACCAACAAAGGTGCAGGTTTTACTTCTAGCCCTGCACTAACACACCTGCTTTAAGAATCAAGGGCTGGATGATTGTGGTATTTCTTTCTATATCAGGTTTGCTAGTGCTGGTCAAGAACAAAACAGTGCACCCCTGTGGGTCCACAGTACTAGGACTGAAGAACATTGTTGGCATTATAGCGATATAACACTGTGGTAGACATCTGTCAGGTGTGTTCTATTCCTATCGACACCCACTCAGTAGCTGTAAAAGACTAGGAGAAATGATTCTGGACACAGTGCTGCTATTACAGTTTCTAACAGCCAGGTAACAATGTGAGAGAGTGACTGATGCTATCACTGCTGGTTATACAGTGGGGCCCAATGTACCCATTGATCAATTAAATGGTAGCCTTTGACAGGACTGGTATGGATGAGGGATAGCTATCTAGTCAGTGTTGGTGGTTAGTACTCTGTACCTTCTCAAACCACTACGGTCACCAGACAATATTGTTGGCAAAGGATCATACCTAACTAAAAAAAGATTCAATGTTCTGTGGGAAATGATTGGTGCTGTTGTATATATAATGGTATAGAAATGTGTTTGTGCATGTGTGTGTCTAGACCTGCGTGGGGAGGAGTGGGGGTGCGTGCGGCCCAGGGAGGTCCTGGAGGAGTCGGCCCAGGCCCAGGACTCCCGAAGTGGGGTCGGAGAGGAGGACAGTGAGCCGGACATCACCTACGGAGAGGTGGAGCAACGTCTGGACCTGCTGCAAGAGCACCTAAACAGGTGAAAGGGAGATGCGAAATTCTGATCGTAATTCGCCATTAAAAAAAAAAACTTTAACCAAGCCGTTCTGGTGGTAAACAGACTACACCATCTTCAAATAACCCTAGCCCAACTATAACTACATCCCACCGCACTATAGACTAGATACACAGCAAGGCTTTTTCAGTACAACAGCTATCAGAATACAACTGGGTTTACCGTACGCATCCACAGTCCACTGTGAATCATTGCTTGTAATGTAAGGCTCACTATATAACACAGAGAGTTGACTTCTGCATACGTTCTGCATGGAAGGGAACCAGCTGCTACAGACAGCAGACAGCATCGCCTATTTTTAGCTGACGCCCGTGAGACGCAATCACAACACAAAGACAGCAGACGTCACAGCAGAGTTTGGAGGGGAGGGTTGGGAGGTGGTGCGGGGCAACAGCAGACTGAGGGAGGGGTCACATCAGCCAAAAAGTGGGAGGAGGCCTCTGAGTCAGTCCGACTCTCTCTTTTATTTCTCTCTCTCTCTCTCTCTCTCTCTCTCTCTCTCTCTCTCTCTCTCTCTCTCTCTCTCTCTCTCTCTCTCTCTCTCTCTCTCTCTCCTCTCTCTCTCTCTCTCTCCTCTCTCTCTCTCTCTCCTCTCTCTCTCCTCTCTCTCTCTCTCTCTCTCTCTCTCTTATTTATATATATACATATATATATATATATATATAAATAAGAATGTTCCATCTATATATAGCCTATGGTCTCTTTCACTTTTTTTCTCTCTCTACTGTATCTTCCCTCCCCATATCCCTTCTTCCACTGGAAGTGACAGTTACAGACTGGCCACCTCAGGCTCTTTGCAGGCGTACGTCGCTCTCATTTCTCCTGCTTTAGGGAGGTAATGGGCAGACGCCTGGCCATTCAACAGACATGGCAGCCACACTACCCTGCCTCATCTAGCTGGAGCACGCCTGCCAGGGGTGTTGATCGGCTCCGATTGTCTTACAGCTCAACAGCAACTGTGACAAACACTGGCTTGTTCTCTGTCCGCAGTGCTCTGAAGGCAGTATGGGTGTGCCGTTGCTAGATACAGTACACAGGTCTGTGTGTTTGTCATTGGAAATAAATCCATTAAAGTGGTATATTTCAATGTTAGCTTTTCGATACCTTGAAGGTGTTGTATGCAAAACTGGAGAAAAATCGAGAAATTATCATTCACAAAATAGAGAAGCACACATAAAAAGAAATTGTGATGACATTTTGTTTGGGGTGGAATGGTCTGAAACAGATAAAGATGTGCTGTGGGACAGGTTTGCCGCCTTAGTGTCTTCTCTGAATTGTATGGGTTGGGGCTCCCTCTAGTGTTCGCATTACTGACTGCGCTCTCCCAATACAACCCCAGACACATGCATAAAACGAAACCTACAGTAGCTTAAGCTAATACATAGCTATTACACTAAGGACCTATTTTAAGGTGCTCAGACTTTTACATAAATCACGCATTGACGTCCGTGGCAGATTTATTTCAAAAATGTGAGTGACGCATGTGGATCGCAAGCTAGGACCCACCCCTTACGCTGTCTCCCTGACTCTCCCCACCCACCATCCAGGCTGGAGTCCCAGATGACGTCAGACATCAAGGCCATCCTCCAGCTACTGCAAAGGCAGAGCACCGTGGTTCCCCCAGCCTACAGCATCGTCACCTCCAGCCCCAAGTACCAGAGGCCTGCCATCAGGGTGCAGCCTGTTTCTGCCATCAGGATCACAGAGCCTCAACACAGCCTCAACCCTGCTTCACCACTGGCTCAGGTATACTGAACCAGCCCAGTCTACACTAGCCCTCAGAGCTGTATACTGTGTTATGCATAATGGCTCTGTATATACTGGCTAGGCACATTACACTCCCCTGTCTATATACTGGTCTATAGGTGCATTATCACTGTCTGTTCTGTATACTGACGGATGGTTACATTATCACTATGTGTGTATTGGACACTACAGAAGTCAATATCCCTGCCTGAAGTTGTTTGTTCTCATTGTGCTCTGAGACCAGCCTGGTCTCAGAGCACAATGTATTATATTTGACTAAAATCCATGCCATCCATTTAGTTTGATATGTTACTTTATGTTAGGGTACATTACATTGACTAGACATAACATAGTAAACGTAAATTAGCATGATATGTTACATTTGGTACGGACAGTAAATTACTTAAGACAACAACGACAAGAATGTCTAGCAACCTAAATATTGCGTATTCAAACCTCATCACGGACAACTTTAGTATTTTAAATAATTAGCAACTACTTACTACTTTTTAGCGACATTGCCACTAATTAGCATGTTCACTAACCCTTCCCCTAACCCTATAACCTAACTCCTAACCCGAACCTTAACCCCTAACCTAACATAGCATATCATACTAAAGCAGTCAAACATAATATATCATACTAAACGGGTAAAATGCAATCAAGACGTAGGATACTATACGTCATGCAATTATTTTATTGTACGACCATTATTACATTGGTCGGCCAATGTCATGTAACCTAACGTAAAGTAACATATCATACTAAATGTAGTGGCACAGATTTTTTTGAATATAATACATTTTGCTCTGAGACCAGGTTGTGCTTACTGCTTCACAGAATCCTGACATGGAGAAGCCTCTGAACAAATCCAAAGAATCCATGTCAGGCCAGGGTCCCACGGAAATGCCCCCGGAAGAGGACCTCAGGGCGGGACTGCTAGAGAAGGACACAGAGCCCAGACACATACAAAACAAAATTGACTCTCCGGAGAAACAACAACCTAGAGCCCTCTTCCCCTCCGCCAGACAAGCCTCGCTCCCCGACGCATCACCTGAAAATTCAGAAACGTCAGGACTCCCCAGGCCGGTATCCGACCCAGGGCTTCTGGGAAAGTAGGCCCTTTCGCCTGCCTGCGCCCCTCTTTCTCACTACAGAAAACTAGGGCTTCTCTCAAAGTATGACTCAGGGTCTTAGAAGGAGACTGTATATGCAAGGAATACTGTCGACTTTCTTCCACACCTTTTCCAATATTTTCTGCCGGTCTCTGATTTAGATGTGTTATAAAGTACATTTATACAGTGGTATTTATACTGTATATTACTAATATCTGTAATTATCTACCATGTACATATTTCAGATGTAACACTGCCAGCAAAACAAAGGCACCTAACATGCTTGTTCTTCCAAGAAAGAAAAGTGCATGTTTTGGAAGTGTTTTCTGTTGCATGTTCAAAACATAACACATCTCATGCACTGCACAGTCATGGTGTGAGGTCGGCATGCTTTCAGAGTAATGAGTATCCGTTATATAATTATTCCCAATCGATGGGGACAAAGCCAGTTGAAACTCTGTTTCAAAGGCATTTTCAATCTGAAAATAAGTGTGCAGTTAAAAACTCATCGCGCTAATGACCTTATCAAACAGACTCCATGTAATGTATTTGGCTAATTAACAATCTCCACGTCCGACATGATATATAATAATATTTCATCATATATTGTGCCTAAGTACCTACCGTCCACATGTCTTTCAAAAAGCCGTCTGATCATAAGAGACAAAGAACCACTATGTAAAATGCATCTTCTATTAGATTACAAATACACAGATATGCAAATGAATATGATTTAAATGGTTGGGAAAGCTCTTATAAAAAGTATCCCTTAAACTGCTAAAGTATTCCTGGGAGAGATTATTTGTAATCACTTTGCACCCACCACAAGTCTCTTTCATGGGGCCATGAAAGCAGTAACGATAGCATTAAAACATTCATTTACACACATGAATAATATACATATTTGATTAAATCTAGAAATGAACACGGGTAGAATCCCAAACATCTAAATGGTCTTTAAAACGTGTATGGCATGAACTAAAACAGAAACTAAAGGACTGTAATTCAAGTTCTGTATTCTTGTAAAAAAAACAAAATGCAAATTGTCTCTGCTATATATTTGAATTTGCAAAAAGGGATACTTATCCACTTGATATAGCTACTTTCCTCCCTGAATCACTGAATATGTTTTACTATTGAAAATATTTTCCAAAAATAATTTAATGGGAAGTTTTTTTTTGTGTATTGTATTAAAAATGATGTATTACTGTAACCACACACACACAGAGGCATGAACAGGGTGGACTAACGATTATTTTTCAGATATGTAATCGATGTGCAGGATCATTTCTCTCTTGAAAGGGCCAGCACTTAACGAAATGCATATCACTGTATAAAAGAAGTTGTAACGCATCATTAACTGAAAACTACAATGATTAGCAACTCACTAAAGGTGAATTGCTCAGATATCTTTTTTGAATTGTAATAAGAGGAATCGGGCCAAATTCTTTCATTTTCCTAACGAGTTATTGAGTAGTTACGTGTAACCAATTATGTAAAGGTACAGTAGACATAGCAGTATGACTTCATCATACAAACATCCTCGGAAATGAACTACAGCATTGTAGTCAGTCACTATTGTCTATTGCCAATCATGCAAAGGAAGAGCCAATAGCAGTTTGACAGATTTGATTGTTGTTGTCTATAAGCAGGAAGTCAACCAGCTGAGTCTACCTTTTAATTAATACCTTTCATAAGTACTGTACCCCACAATCTTTATAAGCTTAAATTCTTCTTTCCATGCATGTTTAGGGGCTTCCATTTATATTCCAATAAAACTGATTTTATTACTGTTTCTAGCCAAGTGACAAAATCAATGCTGAGAAGGTGTCAGAAACCGACGACGTAGAGTTTCAGGCCGAGCTAGCAGCTTAGTCCTCGTTAGCCTTAGCTTTACTATCCTATATTAACCTTCACAAATGTCCTAAACACATTTATTCAGCTGAATAATATGCATTCAATTCAGCAATGTAAATGTATTGAATATGGACGGATTCTGCATGTTGCAAATTAAGTCATTTTAGTTATGACTTATTTTACACAAACATAGTCAGATGTGTGGTGTTGCATGGATCAACATCATCTGGCAATTTGTTTTAACAGATCATGTGATTTATCATGAAGGGGAGTGTTGGTGTTATAAAATGATAAACAATGGTAATAAATACTCAAATGTTTCTATAAGAGAATTTTCCATAATTTTTAAGTGTTTCGGTTCAATTGTGTATCAGCCCAAGAAGTGACAGATACAATATGAAGAACACATATCATGCTCCCATATGTAGCAATGAACATATATACTAATAACTTCGTAGTCAGGGCAAATGGAATCTAGGGAAGTCATTCATTGGGAATGCTATGCATGTTTTGTAGCAGTACTTAGTTGGGTTTGAATTAAAGGTAGACTCAGCAATATGACATATTGCTGTCTACCTTTAATGTCAGATCTTACCGGCCCTATCCTATGAGTTGCGCCCATACACAGCTATAAGCCTTTTCCGAGGGCGCATGTCATTGTGATGCCAGTTGAGTGGCCACGACTACTCAAATCGGTTTTAAAACCCACCACAGATGGGCTGAAACTCACGTAACCCCGGCAAAACAAGCCAAGGGGTTTCTAGTGGAAGCGTTCCAGAGCTCAGACACTATACAAAGTAGCTGAAACATGACATGTCGACTGAAGAGTGCCCCACTGAACTTTTCAGAGTGCATACTTGCACAGAAAAACATTTATAAAATGTTTACTTTAGAGATAAATGTCACTTTAAATCTAGTGCTGTTCACAATTGTTTTTATGCATTTTTTAAATGTTTGCCACTGTATTTTATACAATGCAACACTTAACAGCTAATATGAATGTTTGTCCTTGAATATACTGTATTTAAAGAAATGTAATATATTGTGTACATATATTGATGAAAACCATTTGTGCAATTGTATAAATGAATAAACAGAACACATACTGACTACAAACTGAGTTTATTGTGTTGTGAATAACACCAATATCACTGATGAATGCCCCAACGGTCATGAAGCACTTAACATGTCTGATAAATATTTCATCCTGGACTATGAAAATGCAATCTATCACAAAATTGTAGACGTTGTCATTGTTAATGGTAGTTAATGCATGCTTTTCTTTGCAAAGGAATAACAGTGCATGTTTACCACAGTGCGTGTTATATATTTGTGGATGCCATAATGTTTGATTCATTTGTTTATGTTAGGCCACATTTTATTCAAATCATATATAGTTACCTTAAACAAAAGGCAAAGCCAGCATAACTGTATATTTGTAATAAAAATATTATATATAGGTATACTTTAAAATGTGTTTAATGTAAAACTAATTCACACCTATATAGTGGTTATAAAATAATATAGTGGTAATAAAAACAGAACATATACAGTGATGAATATGGAAACCGTATGATCTGAGATTGTAATGGCACTAAAGTAATCATAAAGATCAGTAACATCTTTGCTATCCCTTTCTTTATTCAAATCTACCACTGTCAGTTAGCAACAGATTTTACAACAAGCAGATACATTTAGAAACACGCTATATGAAATCTGCCAAAACTGCACATTCCTGCAGAGTGTACAAGAAAGGCAGACATTATGGCAAGCAAACAGTTTCTGTTGTAAACTCCTTCCCCATTTTAAGTTGGTTATGGGACTCAACCTAAGAACAATTGGCTAATATTGATTGGCGCCTTCCCATTATTTAGGGGAAGTGGTCAGCGAGCCCCAGACTGCCGGTTGAAGCACCCCTCTCGGACTCCAGCACGGGATGGGCCGGACCACACCAGTCAGATGGACATTGTACACAGGATAAACTGCAGGAGGAAAATCAAGAGAAAATTAGCTCATTTTGATGTAATTACTATAACTTGCATGTCAGTACAGGCTGGGGAATGAGAGAGAGGAAAACCGGGCTGTGTTCATCAGGGCGTACTAATGTTTCAAAATGAAACAAAAAACAATAAATACGTGTTCAGATTGAAATGGGGAGGTACTAAGTGTTTTGTGCCTACTGAACACGGCACACTTACGTCATCGTATTGGAAGTTGACAGCCCCCTGCTGCATCTGGTCTCTCCTCCTGAAGCTCTCTGTGGAGACGCATAGTAAAGATGGTGTACTGTGGTGAAATCTGAATGCCATTCATTGGACAACAATAACCCAGCGAGACACTCACTGTGTTAATGAGCATACGAATGTACATACACAGAAGAGACCAGGATAAAACAAGACAGATAACACCTCAAAAGGTAATGGATTGGAATGAGGAAAAGTTTAGCGAATGACAGAATTGAAATGCTGTTGAATAAAAATAAAAAAAACTGAAGTTAAACATCATAATTGGCAGCCTCCAAGTCAGCATCTTACCTGTGAGGGCGCGAAGCTTCACAGCACATGCCACATAGTCGTCAAAGTAGATCCGGCCAGCCTTGCTGTAGCGTTTGATGACAGCATTCAGAGCTTGCGGGCTGATCCTGTAGCCTGTAGTAAGAGAGCACAGCATGCATTCAATTAGTCACAAGCCAACATAGTATTAGGATTCATCCATAGTGACCACTGCATTTAGTTGACAATGATCATAAACACCAGCCTTTGCCTATTGTCCATCTACTTTGTATCAAGAAGGGACTCCCGGACCAATACCTTGCAATTATCTCCAGCTACACCAGAATTATAATTATTGTAGGAGTCTGTCATCAAATGGTATAAATCATTTAAAGAAGTCAAACCTCCCAACCCCTTTTGGATGCTGCATCTGAACCAGGCTCTGGAACGCTGCCCCTCTTCGGATGGCAGAATGGACTATCCCATGTCGTCATCCTATCAGAATGGACTGCCCCATATCGTTAGCCTAGCAGAGCGCTGACTCACCCATAGCGGAGATGGACTGGGTCATCTCATGGGGTTCCACCGTGCCACTCCGGTCCTGGTCGAACATCATGAAGTTCTGCTTCCAGCTACTCAGGGCAGCAAACAGCTCCTTGAACTCATTGAAGCCCAGCTTTCCGGTCATATCCCTCTGGTGGGAGGTTAGTTAAGGGTTAACTTTGTTCGTTAGGTAAGAAACTAAAAACGGCCATGTGAACTGGTCTCACACAGGATATGATGAGTTGTGGTAAATGTTGTGGGAGAACGAGACCTTTCTGCGACTGACTCAATTCCATAAGTAACCCTCCTTCTCAATACAGCCCACTTCCACATCGTATCATGTGCTGAATCTGAAAATACATTATATAGAACATCCCAAACGGCAAATGCTGACTGTTGTACATCCTTGTTGTAAAGTCTATTACTGTACAGAGAGAAAATGGATCTACAGGCATGACGCGACTGGAGCATGAGGCAAGTTCCATCTTGCAAATTCATTGGCAAAGGCACACTGAATGGGACCCAGTAGACTAGGCCTTGTATAAGTGTGAAATATACTGCAGCCAGGAAGTAATTTAGGGGAATTAAAATGAATCATCCCAAGCCACCTACTGCTCAATGCTTTTTCACCTGTTAAAAAGAGAAGGATGAACTCGGCACTGACACATTAGGTTTATTAGTTTAACATTTATGACTGCCATTCATTTTTCACCAGCAAGTCAAAGTATCAAAGTGCAATACCAAACGAACTTCAACGACACTGGACACAGAAAGGATACATCCAGCATTGCGATCATGATTCTACATGTCTCCAAACTGAAGGCTGTTGGAGAAGAGAAACCATAATCACAAAGACAATACCAGTCAGAAAACCTGTGACAAATCTTTGTAAAGACTATATTAAAGCGGGATACTCAAATCATAAAACACACACACACAACATAATCGGATCATTTATGACCACAAAGTGAACCTTGATCATCGGACTGGGTGTGAACTTACGATTGTAGGTGCCACTGATACCAGTCTGTGTAAGACACCTCTGAAGCTCCTCTGCATCAATCTCACCATCCTGCACAGAGGAATATCCCTGTAAGATTACTCTCCAATAACAACTTATCTGTGCAGTGAATTTCATTTAAAAAAGAGGAATGTCTTGAGACCACTTTGTGGTGTAACCATGACATCACCATATCATGCATGTACCAGTAAGGTTGCATTATTTTTTGTTGTTGTATTTTATCCCCTTTTTCTCATGATATCCAATTAGGATCCAAGTACGATCTTGTCTCATCGCTGCAACTCCCCAATGGGCTCGGGAGAGGCGAAGGTCGAGTCATGCGTCCTCTGAAACATGACCCACCAAGCCGTGCTTCTTAACACTCGCCGGCTTAACCCGGAAGCCAGCTGCACCAATGTGTCGGAGGAAGTCAGCCTGCAGGCGCCCGGCCTGCCAAAGGTAGTCGCTAGATCGTGGTGAGCCAAGTAAAGCCCCCCTGGCCTTCCTTACCCGGACGACGCTGGGCCAAATTGTGCGCCATCCTGTGGGACTCCCGGTCACGGCCGGTTATGACACCGCCTGGGATCGAACCCGATGCAGTGCCTTAGGCCGCTGCACCACTCGGGATGCCAGTATTTACTGTACCTATGATCATGAATTTAAATGAAAAGCATTGATCACTCACCTGTCCTGCTATGGTAGTAAAGTACCCCCACATGGGGTCATTAAGAGGCTGCTGAGGAGGAGCAGAAAAGGTCCCAGGGTAGCCTCCACCATTCTGGGGGTAGCCTGCCTGGGGTGGGCCTCCCATGGGTCCACCCTGCATGGGCATACCCTGGAGTTGCATGCCTTGCATTGGTCCTCCATACTGACAGGAAAAGGAGAGTACAGTCCCCAGGTAACAGGGCTTAAGGAAAACTTCCCAAAAATGACTAATTCAATATTAAATAGATTGGAGCACTCAACAAACAAGCAGCTATATACAGGGCCTTCAGAAAGAATTCACACCCCTTTACTTTTTCCACATTTCTGTGTTACAGTCTGAATTTAACATCGATTAAATTGAGATTGTGTGTCACTGATCCAACACACAATACCCCTTCATGACAAAGTGGAAATTTGTTTGTAGAAAATGTTTGAAATTAATAAAAAATGTAAAGCTGAAATGTCTTGAGTCAATAGGTATTCAACACCTTTGTTATGGCAAGCCTAAATAAGTTCAGAAGTAAAAATATGCTTAAAAATCACATAATAAGTTGCATTGACTCATTCCTTGTTCAATAATAGTGGTTAACTTGATTTCTGAATAACTACCCCATATATCTGTACCCCACACATACAAGTATCAGTAAGGTCCCTCAATCAAGTAATGAATTTCAAGCACATATTCAGCAACAAAGACCAGGGAGGTTTTTAAATGCTTCGCAAAGAAGGGCACGAATCAGTAGATGTGTAAAAATATCTGCTTTCCAACAGAATTCACCTTTCAGCAGGACAATAACCTAAATCAAGGCCAAATCTACACTGAAGTTACTTACCAAGATGACATTTAAATGTTCCTGAGTGGCCTAGTTACTGTTTTAACCTAAAATCAGCTTGAAAATCTATGGCAAGACTAGAAAATAGCTGTCTAGCAATGATCAACAATTAACTTGACAGAGCTTGAATAATGTGAAAAACTATGGGCAAATACTTTACAATCCAGATGTGCAAAGCTCTTAGAGGCTTACCCAAAAAGACTCACATCTGTTATCGCCGCCAAAGGTGCTTCTACAAAGTACTGACTCAGGTGCGAATACTTATGTAAATGTTTTTAACTTTGTCGTTATGGTGTATTGTGTGTAGATTGGTGAAAAAAAAATGTATAATTTAATCAATTTTGAATTCAGGCTGTAACACCAACATGTGGAATAAGTCAAGGGGCATGAATACTTTCTGAAGGCACTGTAGATGTTCTTACACTAAGGCCTGATGCCTTGATGGGAAGCAAACAGCTATGCCATTACTGACGTTTGGACGTGACGTCTTCCTCAGAGAGTACAGTCATACTTATACGATATAGTCAGGTGATTGTTTATAATTGAGTGATGTGCATTCTTTCCAGTTTCCTATTTCAAAATATTTTCACTGACAATATTAGCTGGTTGTGGACCTATTTCTAAATGTAGTGTGGGGATATTTTCACTGACAATATTAGCTGGTTGTGGACCTATTTCTAAATGTAGTGAGGGGATATTTTCACTAACAATATTAGCAGGGTGTGGACTAGACCATGACTCCAATTCCATTCCGCCACTGAAAATCCCCTTTAACCTTGTGCGGAAAATGCCCGACGCTCCAACGCTGCCCAAATGTTCTGTCTAAATGCGAAAACACCTCGCACGTGACAGTTCTGTAAACATTTGAAACTTAACTTTCATATAAGTGAGAAATAATTTCATATACAAAATGTACACTTACGGTACGCAGTTTAGGAACATTTCACCCGGCTGTATTTTCAAGAACACCGACTCCAACCGAGAGTACACTTCCCTCACCTCCAATTTCCACTTCAAAAATCTGCAATTGAGCATAACTGGGGAGGAAGTTTTGTACCTCAGCTGAGGGCTGTCTTTTTGAAAATTCTGCCAGGTAAAACTTTGCTAAACTGCATACAGTAAGTGTATCTTTTGGATTTGAAAGATTATTTCTCTCGATGTGAAAGTTAAGTTCCAAAGGTTTCCAAAACCGTATTGCAAGTGTAACCGATGTGAAATGGCTAGTTAGTTAGCGGTGGTGCGCGCTAATAGCGTTTTAATCAGTGACGTCACTCGCTCTGAGACTTGAAGTAAGGTTTCCCCTTGCGTTGCAAGGACCGTGGCTTTTGTGGCGCGATGGGTAACGATGCTTCGTGGGTGTCAGTTGTTGATGTGTGCAAGGGTCCCTGGTTCGAGCCCGGGTTGGGGCGAAGAGAGGGACGGAACCTACACTGTTACACAAGCAAGGATTATTCATGTTTCTAAATGTTTAAAACAGAGCATTGGGATTGTAGTTAATTGATCCTGCAGTCCATATGTTCAATTGAGAACTCGACTTGGGTTCTCGGGGGCTACTGTAGGTGTGGACATATATCCTAGGTCAATGCAGTGACCATGACAGCGGAAGAACAAACATTCAATTTCGCCAAATGGGAGAGCTTGAGCTGTGGGCCATGCTAGAGGGGTTGAAACGGTGTATGTAGCCAAGGCTAGGCTACTAACTTCAGATAGGCTACTGTAACTAGCTAGCCACCTGCTTAGTGCATTTACATAGGGTGATTTGAAACTACAGCATTAAGTGCTTCTAAAGACTGACAAAATCCAAGCTGGCCAAATTCAATTGTTAACATTACTCCAAAATAAACAAGGAAACAGTAAGCATGTCCTCCCCCAGGAATGATGCAGTGCCACCCTTCGGCCAATTGAAAAATCGTGAGTGACTAACACATTTCAGTTTATTACTTAAGCTCCCACCTTGGGACAATAAGTGTAATTTTGTACATTCCGGATCACAATGACAAGACGATTCATTCAGCCAAGTTTCATCAAAATCGACCCAAAGCTGTCTGAGATATCGTGTGTGACTAATGTACAGGGAGACAGATCCACAGTCCCTCCGAGTTCATCGAGGGGGTCAATAACTATTTATCAAAACTGGAACTAGTGACTAAACTAAGTAACAAACTGAGGGCAATATCAACTTTTCTATCACAACCAAGATGTAGCCTAACAGCTACTTGCCAAAATGACTGTGCCTAGAAACATGCGAAACCTTTTAATGTCGATACTTTGAAACGATTGCACTTACAACGGACCGTGTTCCAATTTTTCATAACAAAGATACATTTTAGGAGTCTTATCTGAGCACTCCCAATATCGGAAATGGAATAGGCCAAACTCCTGATTTATGTAGACTACTGTAAAAAATCAGTCAAAATAACACACGAAGCGTTTACTCACCCCGCCATATCCTGGATAAGCCATTTGTACACTATAAAGAATTGGCACAAAACGATTCGATGCACTGAAATGTTTCGATGACAGTAAATGTAAACCGAACTCGTTACTTGAAATGCACTGCGACAACGTAACGTGTACATAATTTCCGGTCGTCACAAGTTACTACAGCCACAATATCAGAAACCCGCCCATTTGTACAATGTATCTTCTTAAAATGTGATTTTATACCTAAACTTAATCTTAACCACAATCTTAAGCACACTGCTAACCTTATGCATAACCCTAACCTTAAATTAAGATCACAAATCGAAATTTTATTTTTTTGTTTTCTTACGTCATCGACAACTTTGACTTTGTGGCTGTGCTATCAAGTGGAAACCAGAATTTCCGATAAAGTGTTGCGAGAAGGCGGAAGTCCGAATTGGCTAATTGACTGATAGTGAAGATAGCCAATGAGGAAGCTCATAGCATTCAATTAGCTTCAGCAGCATTCTTGGTACACTGCTGACTAGTAGGTAGGCCTGCTGGCCATTCGAATAGAATAGAATAGAATAGAAGTCATCCAAAGAGGAATGTTCTTGTTTACCGGCTCCAACCAACCATCACTCAGAAATAGACCTTGATAGAGTTAAACATATTCTTATTGAAGCCAATAATGCTGTATTATGTCAACATCCAATAAATGAAATTAAGATTGTGTAGATTGTGAGGTTGTCTTGAATAAGGCAAGTAAAAGTCGGAAAAGCTATCAGATATTTATATTTTTCCTGCACAATAATCTGATCTAAAATTTACAAGGGCATACTGGCCTATAATGAATAAGTATTTACATTCACCAATAAGACACCACTATCTTCTTCACGCAATAGTCAGTAGTCACCACAAGAGGGTACCCAATATGTAATTTTTAAGGCGATTTCATTAGGCTACTAAAACCAGAAACGTCACACTTTCAAAGTTGACAATCCTCACAAGAGATTACTTTTGAGAAAATTGTATCACAAAAACATAATAGTACTACATCACGTTTGACTAGAATAAAACACACAATAAACCTGCATGCAATATGTAACTTTTTGGGCGACCTGACCAAATTCACAGAGATGTGAGTTATAGGTCTGTCATGCTCATTGAAAACAAGTCTAACAACCGGTAGATTTCTTCTATGTGTGCTGTTTCTATGCTTCCCGTGCTTACGTTTGTTTTTGCGTCTTTTACTTTCGGTTTTGTACACCAGCTTGAAACAGCGGAAATACAATATTTTTGGTTTAGCGGTTTAGATGGTACGATGATTCCTTACACTATACTTGGGTGTTTTGTCACATAAACTGAAATTAGGCAAGCTATTAGAATTTTTGCAACCAGGCATGGCAGAGCGATTTCTGCATAGTCCATCTTTAAAGCATTTCTACAGGTATCAGACATGCCAACATATAGAGAGGTTTACACAGACTATAGAGTATCACAGTATGAATCTTAATACCCATAAAACCTAGTGGTCAAACAAAAAAAAATTCCAATTGTTTTCCACCATTCATTTTTCCCATAGCGGATTTAGAAATACTTAAAATAAGGGCTGTGTTTCGTGTAGGCTTACCCTGGGGTGACCGGACGTGCTACCCTGCTGTTTTCGTCTCTCTCTACCGCACCTGCTGTCTCTAACTCTGAATGCCCGGCTATGAAAAACCAACTGACATTTACTCCTGAGGTGCTGACCTGTTGCACCCTCTACAACCACTGTGATTATTATTTGACCCTGCTGGCCATCTATGAACGTTTGAACATCTTGGCCATGTACTGTTATAATCTCAACCCGGCACAGCCAGAAGAGGACTGGCCACCCCTCAGAGCCTGGTTCCTTCCTAGGTTCTGGCCTTTCTAGGGAGTTTTTCCTAGCCACTGTGCTTCTACATCTACATCTGCATTGCATTCTGTTTAGGGTTTTAGGCAGGGTTTCTGTATAGCACTTTGTGACATCAGCTGATGTAAAAAAGGCTTTATAAATACATTTGCTTTGATACCCAAGTAGACTTGAGGCTGTAATCACTGCCAAAGGGGCTTTAACAAAGTACTGAGTAAAGGGTCTGAATACTTACGTAAATGTGATGTTTTGTAACGTGTGAGTTGGGAGTCTGAAAGCATGTTCAGGGAGTGAATCATTTAATACATTTTTGCTTTGTCATTATGGGGTATTGTGTGTAGATTGATGGGGGGGGGGGGACAATTGAATCCATTTTAGAATAAGGCTGTAACATAACAAGATGTGGAAAAAGTCAAGGGGTCTGAATATTTTCCAAATGCACTAGACAATAGTCACTATGAGTAGACACCACCAGTAGACATTGGTTAGACAGTAGACACCACCAGTAGACATTGGTTAGACAGTAGCCACCACCAGTAGACATTGATTAGACAGTAGACACCACCAGTAGACATTGGTTAGACAGTAGACACCATCAGTAGACATTGGTTAGACAGTAGACACCACCAGTAGACATTGATTAGACAGTAGACACCACCAGTAGACATTGATTAGACAGTAGACACCACCAGTAGATGTTGATTAGACACCACCAGTAGACATTGATTAGACACCACCAGGTAACATTGATTAGACAGTAGACACCACCAGGTAACATTGATTAGACAGTAGACACCACCAGTAGACATTGATTAGACAGTAGACACCACCAGTAGACATTGAGTAGATAGCACCAGTAGCCATTGATTAGACAGTAGACACTACAAGTAGACATTGAGTAGATAGCACCAGTAGCCATTGATTAGACAGTAGACACCACCAGTAGACATTGAGTAGATAGCACCAGTAGACATTGATTAGACAGTAGACACCACCAGTAGACATTGAGTAGATAGCACCAGTAGCCATTGATTAGACAGTAGACACCACCAGTAGACATTGAGTAGATAGCACCAGTAGCCATTGATTAGACAGTAGACACTACCAGTAGACATTGAGTAGATAGCACCAGTAGCCATTGATTAGACAGTAGACACCACCAGTAGACATTGAGTAGATAGCACCAGTAGACATTGATTAGACAGTAGACACCACCAGTAGACATTGAGTAGATAGCACCAGTAGCCATTGATTAGACAGTAGACACCACCAGTAGACGTTGATTAGACACCACCAGTAGACATTGATTAGACAGTAGACACCACCAGTAGATGTTGATTAGACAGTAGACACCACCAGTAGACATTGATTAGACAGTAGACATTGATTAGACAGTAGACACCACCAGTAGACATTGATTAGACAGTAGACACCACCAGTAGACATTGATTAGACAGTAGACACCACCAGTAGACATTGATTAGACAGTAGACACCACCAGTAGACATTGATTAGACAGTAGACACCACCAGTAGACATTGAGTAGATAGCACCAGTAGCCATTGATTAGACAGTAGACACTACAAGTAGACATTGAGTAGATAGCACCAGTAGCCATTGATTAGACAGTAGACACCACCAGTAGACATTGAGTAGATAGCACCAGTAGCCATTGATTAGACAGTAGACACTACCAGTAGACATTGAGTAGATAGCACCAGTAGCCATTGATTAGACAGTAGACACCACCAGTAGACATTGAGTAGATAGCACCAGTAGACATTGATTAGACAGTAGACACCACCAGTAGACATTGAGTAGATAGCACCAGTAGCCATTGATTAGACAGTAGACACCACCAGTAGACGTTGATTAGACACCACCAGTAGACATTGATTAGACAGTAGACACCACCAGTAGATGTTGATTAGACAGTAGACACCACCAGTAGGACATTGATTAGACAGTAGACATTGATTAGACAGTAGACACCACCAGTAGACATTGATTAGACAGTAGACACCACCAGTAGACATTGATTAGACAGTAGACACCACCAGTAGACGTTGATTAGACAGTTGACACCACCAGTAGACATTGATTAGACAGTAGACACCACCAGTAGACGTTGATTAGACAGTAGACACCACCAGTAGACATTGATTAGACAGTAGACACCACCAGTAGACGTTGATTAGACAGTAGACACCACCAGTAGACATTGATTAGACAGTAGACACCACCAGTAGACGTTGATTAGACACCACCAGTAGACATTGATTAGACACCACCAGTAGACATTGGTTAGACAGTAGACACCACCAGTAGACATTGATTAGACAGTAGACACCACCAGTAGACATTGATTAGACAGTAGACACCACCAGTAGATGTTGATTAGACACCACCAGTAGACATTGATTAGACACCACCAGGTAACATTGATTAGACAGTAGACACCACCAGGTAACATTGATTAGACAGTAGACACCACCAGTAGACATTGATTAGACAGTAGACACCACCAGTAGACATTGAGTAGACAGTAGACACCACCAGTAGACGTTGATTAGACACCACCAGTAGACATTGATTAGACAGTAGACACCACCAGTAGACATTGAGTAGATAGCACCAGTAGCCATTGATTAGACAGTAGACACTACAAGTAGACATTGAGTAGATAGCACCAGTAGCCATTGATTAGACAGTAGACACCACCAGTAGACATTGAGTAGATAGCACCAGTAGCCATTGATTAGACAGTAGACACCACCAGTAGACATTGAGTAGATAGCACCAGTAGCCATTGATTAGACAGTAGACACCACCAGTAGACATTGAGTAGATAGCACCAGTAGACATTGATTAGACAGTAGACACCACCAGTAGACATTGAGTAGATAGCACCAGTAGCCATTGATTAGACAGTAGACACCACCAGTAGACGTTGATTAGACACCACCAGTAGACATTGATTAGACAGTAGACACCACCAGTAGATGTTGATTAGACAGTAGACACCACCAGTAGACATTGATTAGACAGTAGACATTGATTAGACAGTAGACACCACCAGTAGACATTGATTAGACAGTAGACACCACCAGTAGACATTGATTAGACAGTAGACACCACCAGTAGACGTTGATTAGACAGTAGACACCACCAGTAGACATTGATTAGACAGTAGACACCACCAGTAGACGTTGATTAGACAGTAGACACCACCAGTAGACATTGATTAGACAGTAGACACCACCAGTAGACGTTGATTAGACAGTAGACACCACCAGTAGACATTGATTAGACAGTAGACACCACCAGTAGACGTTGATTAGACACCACCAGTAGACATTGATTAGACACCACCAGTAGACATTGATTAGACAGTAGACACCACCAGTAGACATTGATTAGACAGTAGACACCACCAGTAGACATTGATTAGACAGTAGACACCACCAGTAGATGTTGATTAGACACCACCAGTAGACATTGATTAGACACCACCAGGTAACATTGATTAGACAGTAGACACCACCAGGTAACATTGATTAGACAGTAGACACCACCAGTAGACATTGATTAGACAGTAGACACCACCAGTAGACATTGAGTAGACAGTAGACACCACCAGTAGACGTTGATTAGACACCACCAGTAGACATTGATTAGACAGTAGACACCACCAGTAGACATTGAGTAGATAGCACCAGTAGCCATTGATTAGACAGTAGACACTACAAGTAGACATTGAGTAGATAGCACCAGTAGCCATTGATTAGACAGTAGACACCACCAGTAGACATTGAGTAGATAGCACCAGTAGACATTGATTAGACAGTAGACACCACCAGTAGACATTGAGTAGATAGCACCAGTAGCCATTGATTAGACAGTAGACACCACCAGTAGACATTGAGTAGATAGCATCAGTAGCCATTGATTAGACAGTAGACACTACCAGTAGACATTGAGTAGATAGCACCAGTAGCCATTGATTAGACAGTAGACACCACCAGTAGACATTGAGTAGATAG
This sequence comes from Salmo trutta, assembly GCF_901001165.1. NCBI lineage: Eukaryota > Metazoa > Chordata > Actinopteri > Salmoniformes > Salmonidae > Salmo > Salmo trutta. The sequence goes on from NC_042995.1 coordinate 14,369,395, forward strand.
CACCAGTAGACATTGATTAGACAGTAGACACCACCAGTAGACATTGAGTAGATAGCACCAGTAGCCATTGATTAGACAGTAGACACCACCAGTAGACATTGATTAGACAGTAGACACCACCAGTAGACGTTGATTAGACAGTAGACACCACCAGTAGACATTGATTAGACAGTAGACACCACCAGTAGACGTTGATTAGACAGTAGACACCACCAGTAGACATTGATTAGACAGTAGACACCACCAGTAGACGTTGATTAGACACCACCAGTAGACATTGATTAGACACCACCAGTAGACATTGGTTAGACAGTAGACACCACCAGTAGACATTGATTAGACAGTAGACACCACCAGTAGACATTGATTAGACAGTAGACACCACCAGTAGATGTTGATTAGACACCACCAGTAGACATTGATTAGACACCACCAGGTAACATTGATTAGACAGTAGACACCACCAGGTAACATTGATTAGACAGTAGACACCACCAGTAGACATTGATTAGACAGTAGACACCACCAGTAGACATTGAGTAGACAGTAGACACCACCAGTAGACGTTGATTAGACACCACCAGTAGACATTGATTAGACAGTAGACACCACCAGTAGACATTGAGTAGATAGCACCAGTAGCCATTGATTAGACAGTAGACACCACCAGTAGACACTGAGTAGATAGCACCAGTAGCCATTGATTAGACAGTAGACACCACCAGTAGACGTTGATTAGACACCACCAGTAGACATTGATTAGACAGTAGACACCACCAGTAGATGTTGATTAGACAGTAGACACCACCAGTAGACATTGATTAGACAGTAGACATTGATTAGACAGTAGACACCACCAGTAGACATTGATTAGACAGTAGACACCACCAGTAGACATTGATTAGACAGTAGACACCACCAGTAGACGTTGATTAGACAGTAGACACCACCAGTAGACATTGATTAGACAGTAGACACCACCAGTAGACATTGAGTAGATAGCACCAGTAGCCATTGATTAGACAGTAGACACTACAAGTAGACATTGAGTAGATAGCACCAGTAGCCATTGATTAGACAGTAGACACCACCAGTAGACATTGAGTAGATAGCACCAGTAGCCATTGATTAGACAGTAGACACTACCAGTAGACATTGAGTAGATAGCACCAGTAGCCATTGATTAGACAGTAGACACCACCAGTAGACATTGAGTAGATAGCACCAGTAGACATTGATTAGACAGTAGACACCACCAGTAGACATTGAGTAGATAGCACCAGTAGCCATTGATTAGACAGTAGACACCACCAGTAGACGTTGATTAGACACCACCAGTAGACATTGATTAGACACCACCAGTAGATGTTGATTAGACAGTAGACACCACCAGTAGACATTGATTAGACAGTAGACATTGATTAGACAGTAGACACCACCAGTAGACATTGATTAGACAGTAGACACCACCAGTAGACATTGATTAGACAGTAGACACCACCAGTAGACGTTGATTAGACAGTAGACACCACCAGTAGACATTGATTAGACAGTAGACACCACCAGTAGACGTTGATTAGACAGTAGACACCACCAGTAGACATTGATTAGACGGTAGACACCACCAGTAGACGTTGATTAGACAGTAGACACCACCAGTAGACATTGATTAGACAGTAGACACCACCAGTAGACGTTGATTAGACACCACCAGTAGACATTGATTAGACACCACCAGTAGACATTGGTTAGACAGTAGACACCACCAGTAGACATTGATTAGACAGTAGACACCACCAGTAGACATTGATTAGACAGTAGACACCACCAGTAGATGTTGATTAGACACCACCAGTAGACATTGATTAGACACCACCAGGTAACATTGATTAGACAGTAGACACCACCAGGTAACATTGATTAGACAGTAGACACCACCAGTAGACATTGATTAGACAGTAGACACCACCAGTAGACATTGAGTAGACAGTAGACACCACCAGTAGACGTTGATTAGACACCACCAGTAGACATTGATTAGACAGTAGACACCACCAGTAGACATTGAGTAGATAGCACCAGTAGCCATTGATTAGACAGTAGACACTACAAGTAGACATTGAGTAGATAGCACCAGTAGCCATTGATTAGACAGTAGACACCACCAGTAGACATTGAGTAGATAGCACCAGTAGACATTGATTAGACAGTAGACACCACCAGTAGACATTGAGTAGATAGCACCAGTAGCCATTGATTAGACAGTAGACACCACCAGTAGACATTGAGTAGATAGCACCAGTAGCCATTGATTAGACAGTAGACACTACCAGTAGACATTGAGTAGATAGCACCAGTAGCCATTGATTAGACAGTAGACACCACCAGTAGACATTGAGTAGATAGCACCAGTAGACATTGATTAGACAGTAGACACCACCAGTAGACATTGAGTAGATAGCACCAGTAGCCATTGATTAGACAGTAGACACCACCAGTAGACGTTGATTAGACACCACCAGTAGACATTGATTAGACAGTAGACACCACCAGTAGATGTTGATTAGACAGTAGACACCACCAGTAGACATTAATTAGACAGTAGACACCACCAGTAGACATTGATTAGACAGTAGACACCACCAGTAGACATTGATTAGACAGTAGACACCACCAGTAGACGTTGATTAGACAGTAGACACCACCAGTAGACATTGATTAGACAGTAGACACCACCAGTAGACATTGAGTAGATAGCACCAGTAGCCATTGATTAGACAGTAGACACCACCAGTAGACGTTGATTAGACACCACCAGTAGACATTGATTAGACAGTAGACACCACCAGTAGATGTTGATTAGACAGTAGACACCACCAGTAGACATTGATTAGACAGTAGACATTGATTAGACAGTAGACACCACCAGTAGACATTGATTAGACAGTAGACACCACCAGTAGACATTGATTAGACAGTAGACACCACCAGTAGACGTTGATTAGACAGTAGACACCACCAGTAGACATTGATTAGACAGTAGACACCACCAGTAGACGTTGATTAGACAGTAGACACCACCAGTAGACATTGATTAGACAGTAGACACCACCAGTAGACGTTGATTAGACAGTAGACACCACCAGTAGACATTGATTAGACAGTAGACACCACCAGTAGACGTTGATTAGACACCACCAGTAGACATTGATTAGACACCACCAGTAGACATTGGTTAGACAGTAGACACCACCAGTAGACATTGATTAGACAGTAGACACCACCAGTAGACATTGATTAGACAGTAGACACCACCAGTAGATGTTGATTAGACACCACCAGTAGACATTGATTAGACACCACCAGGTAACATTGATTAGACAGTAGACACCACCAGGTAACATTGATTAGACAGTAGACACCACCAGTAGACATTGATTAGACAGTAGACACCACCAGTAGACATTGAGTAGACAGTAGACACCACCAGTAGACGTTGATTAGACACCACCAGTAGACATTGATTAGACAGTAGACACCACCAGTAGACATTGAGTAGATAGCACCAGTAGCCATTGATTAGACAGTAGACACTACAAGTAGACATTGAGTAGATAGCACCAGTAGCCATTGATTAGACAGTAGACACCACCAGTAGACATTGAGTAGATAGCACCAGTAGCCATTGATTAGACAGTAGACACTACCAGTAGACATTGAGTAGATAGCACCAGTAGCCATTGATTAGACAGTAGACACCACCAGTAGACATTGAGTAGATAGCACCAGTAGACATTGATTAGACAGTAGACACCACCAGTAGACATTGAGTAGATAGCACCAGTAGCCATTGATTAGACAGTAGACACCACCAGTAGACGTTGATTAGACACCACCAGTAGACATTGATTAGACAGTAGACACCACCAGTAGACGTTGATTAGACAGTAGACACCACCAGTAGACATTGATTAGACAGTAGACATTGATTAGACAGTAGACACCACCAGTAGACATTGATTAGACAGTAGACACCACCAGTAGACATTGATTAGACAGTAGACACCACCAGTAGACGTTGATTAGACAGTAGACACCACCAGTAGACATTGATTAGACAGTAGACACCACCAGTAGACATTGATTAGACAGTAGACACCACCAGTAGACATTGATTAGACAGTAGACACCACCAGTAGACGTTGATTAGACAGTAGACACCACCAGTAGACATTGATTAGACAGTAGACACCACCAGTAGACGTTGATTAGACACCACCAGTAGACATTGATTAGACACCACCAGTAGACATTGGTTAGACAGTAGACACCACCAGTAGACATTGATTAGACAGTAGACACCACCAGTAGACATTGATTAGACAGTAGACACCACCAGTAGATGTTGATTAGACACCACCAGTAGACATTGATTAGACACCACCAGGTAACATTGATTAGACAGTAGACACCACCAGGTAACATTGATTAGACAGTAGACACCACCAGTAGACATTGATTAGACAGTAGACACCACCAGTAGACATTGAGTAGACAGTAGACACCACCAGTAGACGTTGATTAGACACCACCAGTAGACATTGATTAGACAGTAGACACCACCAGTAGACATTGAGTAGATAGCACCAGTAGCCATTGATTAGACAGTAGACACTACAAGTAGACATTGAGTAGATAGCACCAGTAGCCATTGATTAGACAGTAGACACCACCAGTAGACATTGAGTAGATAGCACCAGTAGACATTGATTAGACAGTAGACACCACCAGTAGACATTGAGTAGATAGCACCAGTAGCCATTGATTAGACAGTAGACACCACCAGTAGACATTGAGTAGATAGCACCAGTAGCCATTGATTAGACAGTAGACACTACCAGTAGACATTGAGTAGATAGCACCAGTAGCCATTGATTAGACAGTAGACACCACCAGTAGACATTGAGTAGATAGCACCAGTAGACATTGATTAGACAGTAGACACCACCAGTAGACATTGAGTAGATAGCACCAGTAGCCATTGATTAGACAGTAGACACCACCAGTAGACATTGATTAGACAGTAGACACCACCAGTAGACGTTGATTAGACAGTAGACACCACCAGTAGACATTGATTAGACAGTAGACACCACCAGTAGACGTTGATTAGACAGTAGACACCACCAGTAGACATTGATTAGACAGTAGACACCACCAGTAGACGTTGATTAGACACCACCAGTAGACATTGATTAGACACCACCAGTAGACATTGGTTAGACAGTAGACACCACCAGTAGACATTGATTAGACAGTAGACACCACCAGTAGACATTGATTAGACAGTAGACACCACCAGTAGATGTTGATTAGACACCACCAGTAGACATTGATTAGACACCACCAGGTAACATTGATTAGACAGTAGACACCACCAGGTAACATTGATTAGACAGTAGACACCACCAGTAGACATTGATTAGACAGTAGACACCACCAGTAGACATTGAGTAGACAGTAGACACCACCAGTAGACGTTGATTAGACACCACCAGTAGACATTGATTAGACAGTAGACACCACCAGTAGACATTGAGTAGATAGCACCAGTAGCCATTGATTAGACAGTAGACACCACCAGTAGACACTGAGTAGATAGCACCAGTAGCCATTGATTAGACAGTAGACACCACCAGTAGACGTTGATTAGACACCACCAGTAGACATTGATTAGACAGTAGACACCACCAGTAGATGTTGATTAGACAGTAGACACCACCAGTAGACATTGATTAGACAGTAGACATTGATTAGACAGTAGACACCACCAGTAGACATTGATTAGACAGTAGACACCACCAGTAGACATTGATTAGACAGTAGACACCACCAGTAGACGTTGATTAGACAGTAGACACCACCAGTAGACATTGATTAGACAGTAGACACCACCAGTAGACATTGAGTAGATAGCACCAGTAGCCATTGATTAGACAGTAGACACTACCAGTAGACATTGAGTAGATAGCACCAGTAGCCATTGATTAGACAGTAGACACCACCAGTAGACATTGAGTAGATAGCACCAGTAGCCATTGATTAGACAGTAGAACACTACCAGTAGACATTGAGTAGATAGCACCAGTAGCCATTGATTAGACAGTAGACACCACCAGTAGACATTGAGTAGATAGCACCAGTAGACATTGATTAGACAGTAGACACCACCAGTAGACATTGAGTAGATAGCACCAGTAGCCATTGATTAGACAGTAGACACCACCAGTAGACGTTGATTAGACACCACCAGTAGACATTGATTAGACAGTAGACACCACCAGTAGATGTTGATTAGACAGTAGACACCACCAGTAGACATTGATTAGACCGTAGACATTGATTAGACAGTAGACACCACCAGTAGACATTGATTAGACAGTAGACACCACCAGTAGACATTGATTAGACAGTAGACACCACCAGTAGACGTTGATTAGACAGTAGACACCACCAGTAGACATTGATTAGACAGTAGACACCACCAGTAGACGTTGATTAGACAGTAGACACCACCAGTAGACATTGATTAGACGGTAGACACCACCAGGTTTGATTAGACAGTAGACACCACCAGTAGACATTGATTAGACAGTAGACACCACCAGTAGACGTTGATTAGACACCACCAGTAGACATTGATTAGACACCACCAGTAGACATTGGTTAGACAGTAGACACCACCAGTAGACATTGATTAGACAGTAGACACCACCAGTAGACATTGATTAGACAGTAGACACCACCAGTAGATGTTGATTAGACACCACCAGTAGACATTGATTAGACACCACCAGGTAACATTGATTAGACAGTAGACACCACCAGGTAACATTGATTAGACAGTAGACACCACCAGTAGACATTGATTAGACAGTAGACACCACCAGTAGACATTGAGTAGACAGTAGACACCACCAGTAGACGTTGATTAGACAGTAGACACCACCAGTAGACATTGATTAGACAGTAGACACCACCAGTAGACATTGAGTAGATAGCACCAGTAGCCATTGATTAGACAGTAGACACTACAAGTAGACATTGAGTAGATAGCACCAGTAGCCATTGATTAGACAGTAGACACCACCAGTAGACATTGAGTAGATAGCACCAGTAGACATTGATTAGACAGTAGACACCACCAGTAGACATTGAGTAGATAGCACCAGTAGCCATTGATAGACAGTAGACACCACCAGTAGACATTGAGTAGATAGCACCAGTAGCCATTGATTAGACAGTAGACACTACCAGTAGACATTGAGTAGATAGCACCAGTAGCCATTGATTAGACAGTAGACACCACCAGTAGACATTGAGTAGATAGCACCAGTAGACATTGATTAGACAGTAGACACCACCAGTAGACATTGAGTAGATAGCACAGTAGCATGATTAGACAGTAGACACCACCAGTAGACGTTGATTAGCACCACCAGTAGACATTGATTAGACAGTAGACACCACCAGTAGATGTTGATTAGACAGTAGACACCACCAGTAGACATTAATTAGACAGTAGACACCACCAGTAGACATTGATTAGACAGTAGACACCACCAGTAGACATTGATTAGACAGTAGACACCACCAGTAGACGTTGATTAGACAGTAGACACCACCAGTAGACATTGATTAGACAGTAGACACCACCAGTAGACGTTGATTAGACAGTAGACACCACCAGTAGACATTGATTAGACAGTAGACACCACCAGTAGACGTTGATTAGACAGTAGACACCACCAGTAGACATTGATTAGACAGTAGACACACCAGTAGACGTTGATTAGACACCACCAGTAGACATTGATTAGACAGTAGACACCACCAGTAGACATTGATTAGACAGTAGACACCACCAGTAGACGTTGATTAGACACCACCAGTAGACATTGATTAGACACCACCAGGTAACATTGATTAGACAGTAGACACCACCAGTAGACGTTGATTAGACACCACCAGTAGACATTGATTAGACAGTAGACACCACCAGTAGACATTGATTAGACAGTAGACACCACCAGTAGATGTTGATTAGACACCACCAGTAGACATTGATTAGACACCACCAGGTAACATTGATTAGACAGTAGACACCACCAGGTAACATTGATTAGACAGTAGACACCACCAGTAGACATTGATTAGACAGTAGACACCACCAGTAGACATTGAGTAGACAGTAGACACCACCAGTAGACGTTGATTAGACACCACCAGTAGACATTGAGTCGATAGCACCAGTAGCCATTGATTAGACAGTAGACACTACAAGTAGACATTGAGTAGATAGCACCAGTAGCCATTGATTAGACAGTAGACACCACCAGTAGACATTGAGTAGATAGCACCAGTAGACATTGATTAGACAGTAGACACCACCAGTAGACATTGAGTAGATAGCACCAGTAGCCATTGATTAGACAGTAGACACCACCAGTAGACACTGAGTAGATAGCACCAGTAGCCATTGATTAGACAGTAGACACTACCAGTAGACATTGAGTAGATAGCACCAGTAGCCATTGATTAGACAGTAGACACCACCAGTAGACATTGAGTAGATAGCACCAGTAGACATTGATTAGACAGTAGACACCACCAGTAGACATTGAGTAGATAGCACCAGTAGCCATTGATTAGACAGTAGACACCACCAGTAGACGTTGATTAGACACCACCAGTAGACATTGATTAGACAGTAGACACCACCAGTAGATGTTGATTAGACAGTAGACACCACCAGTAGACATTGATTAGACAGTAGACATTGATTAGACAGTAGACACCACCAGTAGACATTGATTAGACAGTAGACACCACCAGTAGACATTGATTAGACAGTAGACACCACCAGTAGACATTGATTAGACAGTAGACACCACCAGTAGACATTGATTAGACAGTAGACACCACCAGTAGACATTGAGTAGATAGCACCAGTAGCCATTGATTAGACAGTAGACACTACAAGTAGACATTGAGTAGATAGCACCAGTAGCCATTGATTAGACAGTAGACACCACCAGTAGACATTGAGTAGATAGCACCAGTAGCCATTGATTAGACAGTAGACACTACCAGTAGACATTGAGTAGATAGCACCAGTAGCCATTGATTAGACAGTAGACACCACCAGTAGACATTGAGTAGATAGCACCAGTAGACATTGATTAGACAGTAGACACCACCAGTAGACATTGAGTAGATAGCACCAGTAGCCATTGATTAGACAGTAGACACCACCAGTAGACGTTGATTAGACACCCCCAGTAGACATTGATTAGACAGTAGACACCACCAGTAGATGTTGATTAGACAGTAGACACCACCAGTAGACATTGATTAGACAGTAGACACCACCAGTAGACATTGATTATACAGTAGACACCACCAGTAGACATTGATTAGACAGTAGACACCACCAGTAGACGTTGATTAGACAGTAGACACCACCAGAAGACATTGATTAGACAGTAGACACCACCAGTAGACGTTGATTAGACAGTAGACACCACCAGTAGACATTGATTAGACAGTAGACACCACCAGTAGACGTTGATTAGACACCACCAGTAGACATTGATTAGACAGTAGACACCACCAGTAGACATTGATTAGACAGTAGACACCACCAGTAGACGTTGATTAGACACCACCAGTAGACATTGATTAGACACCACCAGGTAACATTGATTAGACAGTAGACACCACCAGTAGACGTTGATTAGACACCACCAGTAGACATTGATTAGACAGTAGACACACCCAGTAGACATTGATTAGACAGTAGACACCACCAGTAGATGTTGATTAGACACCACCAGTAGACATTGATTAGACACCACCAGGTAACATTGATTAGACAGTAGACACCACCAGGTAACATTGATTAGACAGTAGACACCACCAGTAGACATTGATTAGACAGTAGACACCACCAGTAGACATTGAGTAGACAGTAGACACCACCAGTAGACGTTGATTAGACACCACCAGTAGACATTGATTAGACAGTAGACACCACCAGTAGACATTGAGTCGATAGCACCAGTAGCCATTGATTAGACAGTAGACACTACAAGTAGACATTGAGTAGATAGCACCAGTAGCCATTGATTAGACAGTAGACACCACCAGTAGACATTGAGTAGATAGCACCAGTAGCCATTGATTAGACAGTAGACACCACCAGTAGACATTGAGTAGATAGCACCAGTAGCCATTGATTAGACAGTAGACACCACCAGTAGACACTGAGTAGATAGCACCAGTAGCCATTGATTAGACAGTAGACACCACCAGTAGACGTTGATTAGACAGTAGACACCACCAGTAGACATTGATTAGACAGTAGACACCACCAGTAGATGTTGATTAGACAGTAGACACCACCAGTAGACATTGATTAGACAGTAGACATTGATTAGACAGTAGACACCACCAGTAGACATTGATTAGACAGTAGACACCACCAGTAGACATTGATTAGACAGTAGACACCACCAGTAGACGTTGATTAGACAGTAGACACCACCAGTAGACATTGATTAGACAGTAGACACCACCAGTAGACATTGAGTAGATAGCACCAGTAGCCATTGATTAGACAGTAGACACTACAAGTAGACATTGAGTAGATAGCACCAGTAGCCATTGATTAGACAGTAGACACCACCAGTAGACATTGAGTAGATAGCACCAGTAGCCATTGATTAGACAGTAGACACTACCAGTAGACATTGAGTAGATAGCACCAGTAGCCATTGATTAGACAGTAGACACCACCAGTAGACATTGAGTAGATAGCACCAGTAGACATTGATTAGACAGTAGACACCACCAGTAGACATTGAGTAGATAGCACCAGTAGCCATTGATTAGACAGTAGACACCACCAGTAGACGTTGATTAGACACCACCAGTAGACATTGATTAGACAGTAGACACCACCAGTAGATGTTGATTAGACAGTAGACACCACCAGTAGACATTGATTAGGACAGTAGACATTGATTAGACAGTAGACACCACCAGTAGACATTGATTAGACAGTAGACACCACCAGTAGACATTGATTAGACAGTAGACACCACCAGTAGACGTTGATTAGACAGTAGACACCACCAGTAGACATTGATTAGACAGTAGACACCACCAGTAGACGTTGATTAGACAGTAGACACCACCAGTAGACATTGATTAGACGGTAGACACCACCAGTAGACGTTGATTAGACAGTAGACACCACCAGTAGACATTGATTAGACAGTAGACACCACCAGTAGACGTTGATTAGACACCACCAGTAGACATTGATTAGACACCACCAGTAGACATTGGTTAGACAGTAGACACCACCAGTAGACATTGATTAGACAGTAGACACCACAAGTAGACATTGATTAGACAGTAGACACCACCAGTAGATGTTGATTAGACACCACCAGTAGACATTGATTAGACACCACCAGGTAACATTGATTAGACAGTAGACACCACCAGGTAACATTGATTAGACAGTAGACACCACCAGTAGACATTGATTAGACAGTAGACACCACCAGTAGACATTGAGTAGACAGTAGACACCACCAGTAGACGTTGATTAGACACCACCAGTAGACATTGATTAGACAGTAGACACCACCAGTAGACATTGAGTAGATAGCACCAGTAGCCATTGATTAGACAGTAGACACTACAAGTAGACATTGAGTAGATAGCACCAGTAGCCATTGATTAGACAGTAGACACCACCAGTAGACATTGAGTAGATAGCACCAGTAGACATTGATTAGACAGTAGACACCACCAGTAGACATTGAGTAGATAGCACCAGTAGCCATTGATTAGACAGTAGACACCACCAGTAGACATTGAGTAGATAGCACCAGTAGCCATTGATTAGACAGTAGACACTACCAGTAGGACATTGAGTAGATAGCACCAGTAGCCATTGATTAGACAGTAGACACCACCAGTAGACATTGAGTAGATAGCACCAGTAGACATTGATTAGACAGTAGACACCACCAGTAGACATTGAGTAGATAGCACCAGTAGCCATGATTAGGACAGTAGGACACCACCAGTAGCCGTTGATTAGACACCACCAGTAGACATTGATTAGACAGTAGACCACCACCAGTAGATGTTGATTAGACAGTAGACACCACCAGTAGACACCACCAGTAGACATTGATTAGACAGTAGACACCACCAGTAGACATTGATTAGACAGTAGACACCACCAGTAGACGTTGATTAGACAGTAGACACCACCAGTAGACATGAGTAGACAGTAGACACCAACAGTAGACGTGATTAGACAGTAGGACACCACCAGTAGACATTGATTAGACAGTAGACACCACCAGTAGACGTTGATTAGACAGTAGACACCACCAGTAGACATTGATTAGACAGTAGACACCACCAGTAGACGTTGATTAGACACCACCAGTAGACATTGATTAGACAGTAGACACCACCAGTAGACATTGATTAGACAGTAGACACCACCAGTAGACGTTGATTAGACACCACCAGTAGACATTGATTAGACACCACCAGGTAACATTGATTAGACAGTAGACACCACCAGTAGACGTTGATTAGACACCACCAGTAGACATTGATTAGACAGTAGACACCACCAGTAGACATTGATTAGACAGTAGACACCACCAGTAGATGTTGATTAGACACCACCAGTAGACATTGATTAGACACCACCAGGTAACATTGATTAGACAGTAGACACCACCAGGTAACATTGATTAGACAGTAGACACCACCAGTAGACATTGATTAGACAGTAGACACCACCAGTAGACATTGAGTAGACAGTAGACACCACCAGTAGACGTTGATTAGACACCACCAGTAGACATTGAGTCGATAGCACCAGTAGCCATTGATTAGACAGTAGACACTACAAGTAGACATTGAGTAGATAGCACCAGTAGCCATTGATTAGACAGTAGACACCACCAGTAGACATTGAGTAGATAGCACCAGTAGACATTGATTAGACAGTAGACACCACCAGTAGACATTGAGTAGATAGCACCAGTAGCCATTGATTAGACAGTAGACACCACCAGTAGACACTGAGTAGATAGCACCAGTAGCCATTGATTAGACAGTAGACACTACCAGTAGACATTGAGTAGATAGCACCAGTAGCCATTGATTAGACAGTAGACACCACCAGTAGACATTGAGTAGATAGCACCAGTAGACATTGATTAGACAGTAGACACCACCAGTAGACATTGAGTAGATAGCACCAGTAGCCATTGATTAGACAGTAGACACCACCAGTAGACGTTGATTAGACACCACCAGTAGACATTGATTAGACAGTAGACACCACCAGTAGATGTTGATTAGACAGTAGACACCACCAGTAGACATTGATTAGACAGTAGACATTGATTAGACAGTAGACACCACCAGTAGACATTGATTAGACAGTAGACACCACCAGTAGACATTGATTAGACAGTAGACACCACCAGTAGACGTTGATTAGACAGTAGACACCACCAGTAGACATTGATTAGACAGTAGACACCACCAGTAGGACATTGAGTAGATAGCACCAGTAGCCATTGATTAGACAGTAGACACTACAAGTAGACATTGAGTAGATAGCACCAGTAGCCATTGATTAGACAGTAGACACCACCAGTAGACATTGAGTAGATAGCACCAGTAGCCATTGATTAGACAGTAGACACTACCAGTAGACATTGAGTAGATAGCACCAGTAGCCATTGATTAGACAGTAGACACCACCAGTAGACATTGAGTAGATAGCACCAGTAGACATTGATTAGACAGTAGACACCACCAGTAGACATTGAGTAGATAGCACCAGTAGCCATTGATTAGACAGTAGACACCACCAGTAGACGTTGATTAGACACCACCAGTAGACATTGATTAGACAGTAGACACCACCAGTAGATGTTGATTAGACAGTAGACACCACCAGTAGACATTGATTAGACAGTAGACATTGATTAGACAGTACACACCACCAGTAGACATTGATTAGACAGTAGACACCACCAGTAGACATTGATTAGACAGTAGACACCACCAGTAGACGTTGATTAGACAGTAGACACCACCAGTAGACATTGATTAGACAGTAGACACCACCAGTAGACGTTGATTAGACAGTAGACACCACCAGTAGACATTGATTAGACAGTAGACACCACCAGTAGACGTTGATTAGACAGTAGACACCACCAGTAGACATTGATTAGACAGTAGACACCACCAGTAGACGTTGATTAGACACCACCAGTAGACATTGATTAGACACCACCAGTAGACATTGGTTAGACAGTAGACACCACCAGTAGACATTGATTAGACAGTAGACACCACCAGTAGACATTGATTAGACAGTAGACACCACCAGTAGATGTTGATTAGACACCACCAGTAGACATTGATTAGACACCACCAGGTAACATTGATTAGACAGTAGACACCACCAGGTAACATTGATTAGACAGTAGACACCACCAGTAGACATTGATTAGACAGTAGACACCACCAGTAGACATTGAGTAGACAGTAGACACCACCAGTAGACGTTGATTAGACACCACCAGTAGACATTGATTAGACAGTAGACACCACCAGTAGACATTGAGTAGATAGCACCAGTAGCCATTGATTAGACAGTAGACACTACAAGTAGACATTGAGTAGATAGCACCAGTAGCCATTGATTAGACAGTAGACACCACCAGTAGACATTGAGTAGATAGCACCAGTAGACATTGATTAGACAGTAGACACCACCAGTAGACATTGAGTAGATAGCACCAGTAGCCATTGATTAGACAGTAGACACCACCAGTAGACATTGAGTAGATAGCACCAGTAGCCATTGATTAGACAGTAGACACCACCAGTAGACGTTGATTAGACACCACCAGTAGACATTGATTAGACAGTAGACACCACCAGTAGATGTTGATTAGACAGTAGACACCACCAGTAGACATTGATTAGACAGTAGACACCACCAGTAGACATTGATTAGACAGTAGACACCACCAGTAGACATTGATTAGACAGTAGACACCACCAGTAGACGTTGATTAGACAGTAGACACCACCAGTAGACATTGATTAGACAGTAGACACCACCAGTAGACGTTGATTAGACAGTAGACACCACCAGTAGACATTGATTAGACAGTAGACACCACCAGTAGACGTTGATTAGACAGTAGACACCACCAGTAGACATTGATTAGACAGTAGACACCACCAGTAGACGTTGATTAGACACCACCAGTAGACATTGATTAGACACCACCAGGTAACATTGATTAGACAGTAGACACCACCAGTAGACGTTGATTAGACACCACCAGTAGGCATTGATTAGACAGTAGACACCACCAGTAGACATTGATTAGACAGTAGACACCACCAGTAGACATTTTACAACTGTATGTCGGTAGTTACTACACTTTTTCATTCTTTCAATCCTAGCTTACTGATAAACTATCACAGTCAGTGAAGGCTGCTGAGGGGAGGATGGCTCATAATAATGGCTGAAACGGCACAAATGGAATGGCATCAAACACATGGAAACCATATGTTGGATGTATTTGATACCATTCCACTGATATTGCTCTGGCTATTACCACGAGCCCGCCATCCCCAATTAAGGTGCCACCAAGCTCCTATGATCACAGTGTACCTTCAAATGACCCAGTTTTCCTTCTATTCAAGGGACAATAGGAAGCTATAGGAAACAGGGACTATGTGTTGTAAAAACCAAGGACAGAGCAGCCAGAGGAAAAAGCACCAGTATCAACCATGGCTTTATGTTATGATGTTGCGCCATAGTGCTCACTGTACTCCACTATTAACCCCTCCTCCCCCTCTCTCATTCCAGGAACTCCAATAAAACCTAAAACGTGTTCAAAGTGACACCTGGAAACAATTTCATTAGCCTTAACCGTGAATCTGAGAGTAGATACTGTAAATGGAAAGATCCACGGTGTAATGCTCCTCAAACTATACTGCGTCAGGCAAAAAGAGAGTGATCCATTTGTTTGCATAGGAAGTCCGGTCTGAGAGAACGAGAGCAGCAAAGGCTGCTAGGGCTCAGGTCAATAAAAAAAAAGAAACTGATATTTGTTAAGCTTTTAACTGGCTTTTAGTCTTTATCTTCCGATGCGCATCACTTATGGACTCATCAGTGACCCTTCCACTAGTTATGGAACTTTTTAACCCATGTTACTGCATCCTTACTCATCAAGACAGCTATATAAGTATGCCTCTCTCTCTCTCTCTCTCTCTCTCAATAAAGAGCTTTTTCAGTGTGAAAAACAAAAGCTTTTTTTTTGTTGCTTTTTCTTGTAAAATTGCTTGTTTGTCTGTCTGTTGACATGTTGTAAAAGTTAACGTATTCCCTATCTATTTTTGTAGCCTCGTATACAAAGTTCATGAGATGGAGTAAGTCCTACGCAGAGAAACTGGTCGAATCCGCCGATAACCAGAAGCATAAATTCACAAGCTGGGACCTCTGACATCATGATCATAATTGTGAGTCATGTAAAAATCCGATGTGATGACAACGTCATAAAACCCTTGAGAATAAAATAGAGGGGGCTTTGTTGTTGACCTTGAAGTAAAGGCATTATTACATCACCACAGAAATTGGAATTAAGCTTTGAGAATCATTCCACCACCTTTGGTTGAGTTACAGCTTACTGTGACAATTCAATTAATCTAAAGACAAATGTTAATAAGAAAGCAACCAATAAAAAAGTCACTAAATTACACTTAATATCCACTCATTTGGTTCTCACATATACTGTATCTGAATGTAGGCCGGTATTTGTTTTCACAAGTCTGTTGAGATCCCACGCGGCTTAAAGAGAGGAACCTGACCTGAACCCCAAGTAGGAAGTTCATTAATGAAGTCTGTAAAATATAATTTATAGCCATGAGTAGTGTAGAGTAGTGATAATCTTTGACCCAACGTGCAGGGAGATGCTAGAGCGTTAGATGTCGCCCAACTGTGACGTCAGTGTCATCCAATGCAGCCCTGAATTAGGCTACATTGTTTTTATACCATTAGCAGTGAGACATGAAACGTCAGTTTATTGTCGATATTCACTCAAGAGTCATATGTGACTACCCTGCCCTCACAAGGGCATATGCCTTACAAAATGCCCAAACAATTCCCTTCAAAAAAGGGAGATAAAACATTTATGCCTAATTCAGATTGAATGGAATTATAAAATAATTAAATACTGTAAATTCAGTGTCTGGATTTCCACGTAAAAAAATTGGATGCCTATTGAATTTGCGTGTTGAAGGCTATTCTTGTTCTACAACGGTTCGACCACAAAGTGGATGGTTTCATTGTGTATGAAAGTTGTGTATGGATGCAATCCGACAATAGATTAGTCAGTAAGTAAGCAAAAACTTCTCCACAAAAAACAGGCGCTGGGGAAAATAATAGACACGTTCAAACTTCACGAGCTTTACCTTGGACTTCGGAATTTTATTGCCCCAGCTTTATAACAAACGTTGAGATAATATTTAACAGAAATTATCTTGCGCAGAACTTTATTTTGCAGCATTTACACTTCAACAGTTTAGTGGGTAACGTGTTTACTGTCAATGTGATTTTGAATATAAACGGATTCACCACCTTCAAATCGGCAGGATGGTAAACTTAACTCAATGACAATCATTTGATTATAATACAACATAACATTTCGTTGATGAATAAGTGTCGCAAATCTAGATACCTCAAAAAAAACGATTTATTTCATAACTTTCTTCCCGTCATTCTATTCACCTTTGCCAGAATTCCATAGGTAAGGTGGTGTTGGGACTTTTGGGGCTTGCTGTCGTCATCATCTTGATAGCAGTGCCCACAGCAATATATCTGAACGGTGAGTGGTTCCACTTTCAGTTGCTTTCAGTGACCCATTAAATTGTAGCCTACCATAACTGTAAAAAAAAACTGTTCAGAATAAGTATTTTATTACTACAATAGAACATTGCATACACTGGATAATAATAGTGTATTATTGTAACAGAACACTGCATAAATTAAACACTTTTAAATAATCCACGTGCCATACAAACATGTAGACCTAGTGCTTTATTGCTTTAGAAATGCAGGACCTTGTTGCAATATCACATCTTCTATGCAGGTACCACATTTGTGTAGCCTACTAGCACATTTACCTCAGTTATAGCAGCTCTACAAACCCAGTCAAATGTATATTGATCTTACATTGTTATCTGTTACAATCTTATAGTCCTCCTCCCATGATGGGAGGAGGACTATAAGTGAAATAAGTGAATGCTAACTTTGAGCCCCATGTTTCAGAGGAAAAAGTGAAGGCTCAGAGGACATTCACTCTCAGTGATGTCTTCAATAGTTCCATCAGGGCCAGATCCTACAACATGCGCTGGATCTCAGGTAAAACACCCTGGAAGCCTAATCAATCAACTGTATGTAAATGTGTGGATGGCTGTTACGTTTAATCCAGTCAGTAATTGTGTGCCTGGAATGTATTACACAACACTCTTGTCACGGTCGTGATAATGGACGGACCAAGGCGCAGCGTGTGTTGAGTTCCACATCTTTATTTGCAGTGAAAACTTAAACAATAAACATACAACGAACGTGAACTACGTGGTGCTGAATGCACTCACACAAAACAATATCCCATAAAGCAGGTGGGAACAAATGACAACTTAAATATGATCCCCAATTAGAGACAACGATAAACAGCTGCCTCTAATTGGGAACAATACTAAAACACCAACATAGAAATATAACGACAAGAACACCCCCGAGTCACGCTCTGACCTATACACCATAGAGAACCCAGAGGGCTCTCTATGGTTAGGGCGTGACAACTCTCTCCCTGGTAGGATGCACGTTTAGATATAAGCCAACAACACAATGTTCCCATTACAAAATTATAAGAAACAATAAAAAGCAATACTAGGCCTATGTACTGCATCTATTTAAATGGCACACTTTGGCTTTATGTTAAATCATCAGTGCTAGGCAGAGACCTGAGTAGCAACAGTGCTGATATTTCAGCTTAAACGTCAGTTAGTTCATTATTATTAAACTCCTCTCTTCTTTCCCCTCCCCATAGACCATGAGTATCTGCATCAAAAAGACGGTTCAGTCTTCCTTCACAACCTGATTACAGGAAACAACTCAGAATTCCTGAGCAGCATCACATTTGTAAGATACCCCTCGTGTGTGTGTGTGTGTGTCTGTCTGTCTGTCTGTCTGTCTGTCTGTCTGTCTGTCTGTCTGTCTGTCTGTCTGTCTGTCTGTCTGTCTGTCTGTCTGTCTGTCTGTCTGTCTGTCTGTCTGTCTGTGCATATTTGGAAGTAAGTATGGTGAAGGAAGGAGTGTTTGTGTCATGTATAACACAGCTCCTTTTTTTGTTGAAAAACAGGATCAAGTGGCTGCCTCTGATTATGTAGTGTCTGCTGATAAAATATATGTTGCTTTCAAGAGCAATTGGACTAAGGTAATGTATTGTGATATTTAATGATTTGTTGCTGTTGTGCTATCCTGCTGTGAAGCAGCTATGTATGGTATGTCATTGTGGTGTGGTTGTTGTTGCAGAATCAGACTTATGTGCCCAAAGTAATTGCCCTGCAGGGATAAATAAAGTTTAAAATCGAATTGAATGTATATAAGTAATTGATCCGTGCTACTAATCAAATTCCTAATTATAATTTGCTTCATTTATTTCAACAGATATGGAGACACTCCTTCACAGCTTCATATTCTCTCTATGATTTGGCAGACTCGTAAGTCTCTTTCAACTGTTCTTATCTGCAAATGTGTACTATACACACATCTTCAATATCCCTTTGACTTTGAGAATTACATATGCAGTGTAGAGAACATATGGAGTTTCATTTTATTCATGGGGCTAGTGCAGGAAATGGTCACCAATACTCAACAAATAGAGGAACTGATGAGGGCCATAAAATGTATTGTTTCCTGCAAGTTATTTATAGGGACGCATTTACAGTGCATTCGGAAAGTATTCAGACCCTTTCCCTTTTTCCACATTTTGTTACGTTACAGCCTTATTTTAAAATGGATTAAATAAAAAATGTTCATCAATCTACACACAATAACCCATAATGACAAAATGAAAACCGGTTTAGAAATCTTTATTCCGAATAAAAAACAGAAATACCTTATTTACGTAAGTATTCAGAGCCTTTGCTGAGACTCGAAATTGAGCTCAGGCACATACTATTTAATACATTTTAGAATAAGGCTGTAACGTTAACAAAATGTAGAAAAAGTCAAGGGGTCTGAATACTTTCCGAATGAACTGTAAATGGTGTTTTGTCAAACTCAAAGACATTAATACGGTTCGTTTTTATTTATTCTCATTTTAGGACATTTCTCAGTACACCAGACATTCCTCACCAAGTCCATTTGTTTGCATGGGCGCCAACAGGGAACAAAATGGTAGGTTAAAAGCCATTGGACTTGTTTATATACTATGCTTTTCTGGTGGCTGACCCATTACACTCTTATGGGTCAGCCACCATATGCTGTCAATTCAACACGTCCTCCAAACACTCACCATCAATAGGACTGACCCAACAATTCAACATGCACTTTTGCTTGTCTTCAGTTCAAAGCTGGAATGCTCAAAGATCGCATTTTCATCACGCTCCAAATAAATAACTTATTGACAACATGTAATAGGTTACTGTTACTCTAAACATAATATTGCAGGTTACTAGGACAACCAAAAGACATTCCACACTAGTGTGCATATTACAGTGTTATACCATGTTTAAAGAGGAACTCGAGTCATTAAGACTTATCTCCGTATCTTTGTTCCTCTCACATGCAGGCCTTTGTGTGGGAAAACGATGTCTATGTGAAGACCAGCCCTACTGCTAAGGCCGTACAGGTGACCTCCAACGGAAAACACAACAACATTTTAAATGGCATCCCAGATTGGGTGTATGAGGGTAAGCATTACATACAATAAGGCAACTGTAAATCTTACATTCCTCTTACTATAACTAGTAGATATTAGTCAGCACTGTGATGTGAATTGTGTAAAATGTGATTATACAGTCCCTAGTGAACACGTTTCTCTTTTGACAACACAGAAGTCTGTGAACAGTTTGCCTGTGTGGCTTAAACACAACATACAAAATAGATGTGCCATCCTGATGTAGGCCTAACAGTGTTTTTTGATTGTTTCGTTAGAGGAAATGTTCTCTTCTTACGAGGCAATGTGGTGGTCACCTGGAGGGAAGTATCTGGCCTATGCTGAGTTTAACGACACTCTGGTCCAAAACATAGAGTATTCCTGGTATGGGAAGGAACAGTATCCTGACACTGTCATTTTCCCCTATCCTAAGGTAAGATAACACTTTATGTATGTTTGATGTGTATCTAAAAAGTGTGCTGGAGTAGGTCATTACTGGCATGAGGTTCTGAGGCAGTTGATAAGGGAACTGGACTCTGGACCATAAGGCCTCTGGGTTAAAAACATGTTGTTTTATCACAACTCAGGGTACGTTCAGGTCTAAGCTGTCCCATAAAATTATATTGGTCCGTGATTTCCCAATTCGGAAACCTCTCTTGTCGACTGTGTATTTAATTAGAGTCATATACTCTGTATTGTCACATATTCATGAATTGATACTGTGTCTATAGTCATTATAAAACAAGACATGAAAAAAAATACATTTTAAAGATGTGCTTGCTTGTAAGTAAGAAACCTGTAAGACCCATAGTTTGTTTTTATTTCATCGTAATTGTTTTGCATAAATGCATTTTTTTTCTCCATCTTCTAGCCTGGCACTCCCAATCCAGTGGTGAAACTGTTTGTGTATGATACTGCAAACATATCAAGCATCACAGAAGTTGTTGTGCCAGCTTCAGTTGGTGCAGGGTAATGAAACTCTGTAGTACACAATACATTATACAATGCTGTCATTTTTAAGAGTAGGAGAGAAACGAAATTGCATTGGAATTTTAAAATCTATTTTAGGTGTAAGCTGTGAGACAAGTGGTGTTGTTTCCGTTTGTTTTTTACAGTGATCACTATTTGGCCACCGTCACCTGGGTAACGGATGAACGCATCGCTGTCCAGTGGCAGAAGAGGAAACAGAACGAGCTCCGCTTTCAGATCTACGACTTCAGCATAGTCGGAAACACCTGGATGGAGAATGCGTTAGAGGTACGTCATAAACCCCCCCCCATCCCACGATTTCCCGCCGCCCTCCTCTCCCCTCCCCTCCGCTCTCCCCCTGTCCTCTCATCACCTTTACCTCAGAGAACTTTGGGGTCGTAATATGTCACACAGAGCCGATCGGACTGTACGAATGACAAACAATACATTTCCTATTAATTACAATAAACCATCAAATTATATACTTTTTTGTTGTGTTTTCAGAAACTTGACGTGACAAGCAAGACAGGTTGGATTGGACGGGTATGTACTTTATACGAACACAACAATAAAAACATGTTTACACTATCCCTGGGCCATAAAAACATAATTTACAAAGTAACAAGCATTGATTATTCCTGTAAATAAATACATTATGTTTTTTCATTAATACACTTTGTTTTTTCTAGTTCTCACCTTCTAATCCTACATTATCGGCGGACAAAAACAGTTTTTACATTGTGATGA